>NC_081415.1:142954948-143254948 GCF_030272615.1 Cryptomeria japonica
AAATGGATCATGATGTGAATGTAATATGATGTGAAATATATTAGAGAGATCGTGTATGTGACAAAATTTATGTAAGGGCTATTCCAGTAAAGGGTTTAGGGTTTTTAGACCAGAACAGAAAGAACTTAAACCAAAACTGTATTCTGGCATAGAAGATATTATCTTAGCAGTTCACACTTCTTTGGATTGTAGTCTGGAATTTCATGTAGTCAGTGAGGTTCCTTTTGTGATTGAGCAGTGTGCTTTAGGCTATAAGCCTTCTTGCAAGTGTAGACCCGTTATATTTTGTAATCTCTCTTCATATGGCCAGTGGATTGATATTATGGGTCGCAAATCCCACCATGGTTTTTCCTCTTTGAGGGTTTCCACATATAAATCTGTGTGTTATGGTTCTCATTTATGTGCTTCGCTTATTGGTCGCTTTACTTCTTTCAATTTTGTATGTACCGGTATACTAGTTGGTGTATGCATGTTTTAATAAGGCTAAAATTAATCATTCTAGTATAACACTGATTCATCCCCCCCTCCTACTCTCAGTGTTATTGGATTCCAACAATTGGTATCAGAGCCTTTTGCCTCAAAGGAAGTTTAACAGCTTGAGGAAAATCCTGAAACCAGAATCCATGGATATGGCTTTGGAGAAGCAACTTGAGATGGTACTTGAAGATTATGATGCTAAAAGGTTGAAGAACTTAAAGCTACAAGAAGAATTGAATTCTGCTAAGGAATTCATTCTTGTCCTACAAGAGAGGCTATTATATGTTCAACGTAGGAGGAAGGAACTTTTACAAAGTTAGGATGATGAAGAGAAAGATGCACTTAAGCAACAATGTCACAAATTGAGTCAAAATAACATGGTTATAAAAAATGAAATGTCAGTTATAACTATGAGGATGTCTAAGGAGATTGAGCTGCTCCCTCTTTTTCATTTTCTTCTTCTTCTTTTCCCCCTTTTTTCTTTCTTTCTTTCTGTTGCTTCATGGGTGGGTCCACAACCCTACACCAGTGGGGTTGCTCCCTTGCAGGAGGGTTTGCACACTTGCTTTTGTGAGGTTGCACCCACACCCACAAGGTTAATCTTTCGCGCCCGCAGGGATGCACCACCATAAGTGAGGTTGCACCCCCATTATTGTGGGGATGCACTCCTGTGAGTGAGGTTGCACCCCGATGTGAGTAGGGTCACTCTTCTATGCCCATAGGGATGCACCCTTCTGTGAGAATGGTCAGTCCTTGTGCCCATGGGGATGCACCCCTGCGAGCAGGATCACGTCCCTGCACCTGCAGGATGCACTCTCACGTGAGTGGGGATGCACCCTCATGTGAGAGGGGTCGTACCCCCATGCGATGCACCCTCGCATGAGCAGGGTTGAACCCCCACACCCTGGGGTGACTCCACGTGATTTTTCCCCGCTGTTTCTTTTGGCTTTTCCCTCAGTTACAACATGTCAGCCAATAGACAAAAATGACACTTGTGCCTTTATGGAATAATAGTCTTTTCGGCATCGTAGGTATTGCCCTTAAACCCTTCTGTATATCATGACATGGAGTGCGCAAGGGGTGCTACCCCTTGACCCCACAAGGGGCCCCTTGACCCCATCTTGGGGGTATTGCCCCCAAATCCCCATTGAAAAATATGAAGAGAAACTATGCTGATATAAGTAGGTAAAATTTAACCTCCAAGCCTGATTAGACTCCTCATAGCAACACCTCCTTCGCTCATCCTTTGAATCGCTTCATCTACCTCTCAATCCCCCTTCATATTCTAATCTTATCCATTCTTCTAAATTATATAATCACTCCCATCTAATCGAATCCTTCAATCATCATCATTGGGTTTCTTCCGATCACTCCTCTCTCTTCAATTAATCAAGTCAATCATCAATCTATCATGACTTTTCTTCTTGACTGTGGCAACATCATGCCTGTCCTGGTGCCTTCTTCCATCATCCATATCTCTTGTACATCTTGTATATAGTTATTTTTGTACATAGGCATCCATCGGTCTTGTCCTTCAAGATCATATCCTATCAGCTAGTTCTTCAAAAATTATCCTAGAGCATCTTTTTCATCATGATCCTATCAAATCCTTTTGTCGATCACCATTAGTATTTTTTATCCTGGTGTTGTTCCAAGATGTATCCTTCTCACCAACACCCATCGTCAACTTGCACAAGATGTATCCTTCCTCAAGTCAAACATCATCGAATCCTCATCTAATTAGTTATCCTTTTGTCAAAAGACATCTGAGACACTGGTGTTGGCTTTGATTCTTTTTTATCTTTTGTTATCTTTCTAAGCTCCTGAGGTCTTTTTTTCCTCTTGATCACCATGATCTTTTATATCATGGCATGCTAGGATTAACAAGGCTTAGGATGTGATCTTATTTCTTTTGGTTTTTCTTGATGTGTCTTTTGGATGTGTCCCTTGTTGTACCCTCATGAGGCCTTTGTCATCTCATGTTACAATGGGGAATGTCCTCTCCTTGGGGTTCTTCTAGCACTGTTACCCATAGGGTCTCTATAGCTTTTTGTGGTGCTAGATTAGCCTATGTATCTATTTATATGTGTCATTCCATGCATTGGCTATCAAATTCCACCTTGGTTCTTCATACCTTGGTGACTCACAGACATTGCTAAATCAAAATAAGTGCTTTGTATATGGCATCATATTTTGTGGGTGCTCTAGCTCCATGATCAATTTATCCATTGCATTTATATTTTTCTCCCCTTCCTATTTTTCTTCTTTCCTTCTTTCCTATTCACTGGGGCAATTTTTCTTTCGAGACGCCACCCAATTCTTTTTTCCCCACTCACCCTCTCGAGGGGGCATCCCTACCCATTCCTTTGTTGGGCCTGGGGCATTTTTCACTTCCTCACTCTTAGGTGTTTTATTTTTCTTCGCATTGATGCTATTTTAGCGCCACCATGAAGAGGGGCAAAATGTAGACCCCTAAATTTGGCTACTTAATTTAATCAAATTTAAATTCTATTCTTCCAATTAATTTATATTCTAATCCTTTTCTTCCAATTAATTAATTTCTATTCCTAATTAATTAATTATCATATCCTCCTAATTAATTAATTAATTTAATTAATTGATTATCCCATCCTCCTAATTAATTAATTATCCTTAATCTTCCATCCCATTTGATTAATTACCTTGAGTTAATTAAATATCCCTTTTCCAAAAACCCCCATAGATTAATTGATTAGACTCAAATCCTATTTGAGCACATGACTCCTAACCTTAACCCCCCATCTAACCTAATCCTTGTCCTAACCCTGGGGTTCCAACCAACCCTATCCATCCAAACCTCCTATTCAACCCTATCCTATCTCTCCAAACCTCCATATGTGCACATCCTACCCACTATTCCCCCTTTTAGGGGAAAATATCCTATTTTGGGTGGATTTTCCCAGAATAGACATGTGTCCTCATGGACACATATCATTCCTTTTCATTCTAGTTGAGACACTTTTCCTTTTTGGAGGAAAAGTGTCTCCTCTTCAAACACCCTCTCCTTCCTCTCATCTTCTATTTAATCCCTCCATTTTTAGACCAAATCCTCTCAAATCCACTATTCATTCAACGCATCATTAGTCTGCCAAAATCACTACTCACAATCATACATCCATTATCATTTGCATTATCATATTCATCAAATCACAAATCATAATCAAGCATCCTAATCAAAATCATGAGCATGGGTCCAATTACGAAATAATCAAATTGAAGCAAGGATTTGGGGTTTGCATAGTTTTTCATTGTGTTTTAGCTATGATTTTACCATTTCGATCTTGAAGTGTTGAGTTTAATGGCTTTTTTTGGTTAATTAGTAGAACACTCACACTTTGCAAATCTTGGCTAAAAGGAACCTTCACACTTTTCTATCTTGGTCAAAATGAACATTTTCATTTTGCTACAATATTGGATAAAAGGAATGAACACATAAATTGCAATCTTGGTTTAAAATGAACAACTCATCTTATCATTTTCAAGTTTCTAAAATGATCTCACATTTTGCAATGAGGGATTAAAATTAACAAGTGTTTTTTGTGATTGGTGCACTTGCACATCTGTAGGGTGGACCAATCGTTACACCAAGTATCCTCTCCCCTCACCTTCATGGACCTTGAGTGAAGAAAAGGGTGATTAACAATACTTGATTTATTTTTTTGAGTAGTGAATGACCTCTTGGGGCCCTAAATTACCTCTTGGGTCCCTACTCACCTCAAGGGAGTGTTTCAAAATTGGGACACGTCAAGGATATCATCTTTCTCGATGTGATCTTGAGTGGTGTCTTTCGAGATGCTATATAAAAAACTCAGTCAAATGGCTGGAGCATTGAATTAATTCAATGTATTTGGAAGCCTTCTCTACACCGATAAGCTTAGTTAAATCCTTAAGTTTCTTTCATTGAGAATATTTTGTTTGACCGAACCCATCAAAAACTTATTAGACACTTTGTTGTAGTGGCCAAAAACCATATTGCATGCTGGTGTAGGTCGCACCTTCAAATCCACCGCAATTCGTACCATTCAATGTCAACATAGATGTCACCTAGTTCATAAGATCTTCGTATCTTCAAGGTTAAAGATTCTGGTATTCCAGAGAAGTATGTGCCATGGAGTGGAGGCAGTGCTACCAAATCTCTATCTATCCTCTTTGTATAGGAATTTGAAGAAACCCAAGTTGGGATCCAACAAGTAGAATCATCTTTCTGGCCTAAGTTGTATGTCTTCAACTATTTGCAATTGTTGAAACCTATTATGTTAAAATATGGACTAATATAGTCCCCCCTTTATCTTGTGCTTACTCAAAATGTTGAAACTTGGACAATGCATTTTATTGTCTAATATCGCCAAGAGACTAATTTCTAGAGTTGACCGAAACACACATCTTTGTTATCACAAAAATAATCTATTGACCACCTATCCATAACTTGTCACCCACCATCTTTTGCTATCAACTCATTTGTCCAACCATCTTCTTCCAAAATCCAAACATCCATTCTTGATGTGGACTTAGTGTAATCAATAAAAAATTGACCTTATAATCGACACCTATCAAATTGAATCCAATCATCATCATCCCTCAACTAATATCAAAACTTTGTAAAATTTAATCTAGATATTTTCATCCTTTGAAAATCCCTAATCAACATAGCACTAGAGAAACTATCTATCTTAAGTATTATTCCAAATTATCTATAATCCTTTGGGTTTGATCAAAACCCTTATCCGCATCTGACCTTAATTAGGGACATAGTTTGTCCTGAGTTTAGCAAAGACCTAATCAAAATTAATCTTAATGAAAGGATCTAGATTCAACCTAGTTAGGTTTTTACCTTCCTTTGTTTCCAAATCATTGATCCCTACACCTTATCTAAAATTTCTTGGAAACTATGTCTATCTCAAGTGATAAAAAGGTGTCATCTAATCCAATCCATCCTAATCCTCATCAAAGGTTCAAGGTTCAATCTAAGGATTAAGCCAATCTAGTCCTAATAAAATGAAGGTTCCATCCAAATACAACATCCAATCCTACCCTAAGGTTTAATTTTTTTTCAATCAATGCACTAAGTCATAAGTCCACATCTCATATCCTTTCATCTAGCATTCTCATCTCCAACCTTCTTTCTCCTCTCAAAATTTTTAAATCACCTTTGCATATTATTGACACACGCTGAAAAGAAAAAGATGGTTTCTCAAAGAGATGAACTTCTCAGTCTCAATCCTCATCAAAGACCTTCTCCAACCCAAATCCAAAATCTGAACCTCAGAGATTGGTATGAGAAAATGCTTATGGAAATTCTAGGATCACCCTATCAATCATACCTATCCAGTACATACATGCCTCAAATTCCTCCAAATCCATCTCACATTCCTTATCCTTCCTCTACCTTTGACAAGGAAAATCCATCTTTTTCCTCCTCCATGTCCCCATCTTATCTCTCATTAACATACCCCTCCCATCTAACACATATGCTCCCATCTTATTCCCCATCCACATCTCAATCTCCCTTCTTTTAGAATACCCCCATTTGTTAGGCCCAATATGGAAAGCTAATGTACTGAGAGGGGAGGGGTGAATCAGTACTTCAAAACTTTTCTTGAACAGTAACTTTATTGCTAAGCATAAACTGAATATTGTTGTAACATAGTATAAAGCTAAAACAAATAAATAACGATCATACATGATTCACTTCATAACACATATATTTTGCTTATGCAGAAACTCTTGGTTAGAGAGAAAAACTGCGGTGGGGATGGCACCCACAAGTTCACTATTGCAATAATAAAGGTTGCTTGGTTAGAGCTACATGTTTAGCTACTTCTGATAGCTTACCCAGTTAGGAGTATCAAGATCTTTAGATCTACCTTGCTAAAGGATTTTACAACACTTATTCTAAATGTTGTACCAGGTTAAAGGCTTTACAATTTATAGACTTTGTTAGTGTCTTTTACCCTATTAGAGGTTTCTCTTACAACTCAAAAATATTACAATCAAAATCTATACAAAATATCTGCAACTTTACATCTGGAATGTTATAGCAGATTCTATGTGCTCAAAATGAGATTACCTACTTATAGCATACCTCAATAACCCATAAATTAACTTGGTAAACTCCTCCTATTTACTCTATTCATTGACTGTTCTCTGTAATCCTTCTTGGTGACCTCTATGTATCTCTATCAATCATAACAGTCATAGCATTCAGTGCTTTCCCATGATTTTTCTCTTTACATATGTCTTGCCTCATACACACATTTGATCCTCATTTCATGTTGTATAAATAGATCTCTTATGTCGATGATCTGATTCATGCTTCGATCTTACAAACATGATTTATTGAATGAATAACCATACAAAATATTTCATTGGATAGATGACCTCAAAATCATACAAAACCTTAAGGTGCAATTTCCTATATGATAACGGTTTCTTGCTCCTCGATCTTTGTAACATGTTTCCAACATGTGTGTAGGTTCAATGAATCTGGTAACACATTTCACTCAGTGTGTAGTAACTTAGTATACCATCTTTGTGGCTCGGTAGACATAGAATGTTACTTGGTAGACTGCTCGGTGAATACTATACTCTGTGACTTCTTTCTTCTGTAACCGATTGCTCTGTGCTTACCAACTGAATATTTATGTAGTAGTAACCGACTAGAGTATATAGAATTACTTTGGACATAGGACTAATGGAAACTTGGTAAGTAGTAACAATCTCCTCTTTTGACATTAGTTGAGATGTTTGACAAAACTACTTTCAAAGTCATAACTAAAAAATCTATACACCTACAAAATTTGACTAAACTGACAGTATATACATTTGTCAATGAAATTTTATATTTAGATATACTCCCCTTATCAATATACTATACATAACTCTGTTTTGCATGCTCAGTGATCAATGTTCTATGTACTGCACTTGTTCTTTGTTCTTTGATTACTGCTCGGTCGTTACTGCTCCCCTGTCAAATTCACTTGTGCATTTGGATACTCTACTCAGTATACTCCCCTTGTATACTAGACTCCCCTTTAAATCAGGGTTATGTATTGGACCAATAGAGAAGGCATGATGAGTTTTCGGGATAGATGAAAAGTAATGAGCTTGTCACTTCGACAAATCGATTGAGATATTGTTCGGCCTGGTGATGAAGAAGGTAAGACTGAGCAGCTGCAGACAAAGAGTGAAACCGACATGTAGATGCCTCAGATGGAATCAATTGAAGGATGATGACATGGTGTGATCAAGGTGTTTACTGATAAGTATGTCCACTGGTAATGCAATAATGTGTAGATGCAGAGACTACCATCTGATGAAGATGTCCATAAGGTAGGTTAGCAAGAGTGCTGACCAGTTGAGTATTCCACTAGAAGAGAAGTAGAGTGCAAGGTTGAACTGGTAAGGGTTTGTACGGGTAAGAGGGTTTATCATATGATCAAGTGTGAACTGACCCAATGTCGGTAAGTTGAATGTTGAGTTGGATGTTGACAAGTGCAATACGTAGGTGCCAAGTGGCAAGAAGGCAAAATTCAATGAAGGTGTTTATATCATCGAGGCTTGGTAGGTGTTTTTACAGTTGTGCATTTAATATGGAGCCTACGATTTACAGATCAGACCAGAGGCTTTTAGCATGAGGAAGAATGAACAATAGAAGGAGATTAGGGAGTTGTTGGCACCATGATCAAAGCAAGGAAATCAAATTGTAGAAGAATCTCGAGAAGGAAACAATTGGGTCATGAATGTGTCGATAGATTTCAAGGCCAAAAAAATAGGTCAGGTTCGCTACTGTTGGCAAACATACTTTGAACAATTGGAAAACATGTGATAGATTATCCCTCCAAAGAAGGTGTGTGATCCAAGGTGGATTAGATTAGATTGGATGTAGATTTGGTTGGTAGAAGAAAACCTTAACCACCCAAAATTTGAATTGGCTTTTGGTGGGAAAATAAGTTTATAAATATGCAAGCCAAAATCGATGGAGGATGCTACTTAATGAAAGAGTGTTTCTTTTGCATGAGAGAGAAAATCGGTCAAGTACTCAATGAGAATCAAAAAGGAGACTGAGTGTGTGAGGGAGAAATGAGTTGAAGAGCTCAACCAACAATAGTGAGGCAACCGATAGACAAGTGTTGCGGAAGATTGCAAAGAAGGCAAGCTGAGGACCGATAGGAATCAGATGGTAGACATCTAATTTAGTTACCAAGACCAATGGTGGATAATAGCTATGTGGTAGAAAGAAAAGAGAACCCATAGAAAGTAAAACTGATAGAGAAGGAGAAGAGGGTGGACTGGTAAGAGTGCAACAAAGAGTAAGGTTGTAGAAGTGTGAGGGTTAGAAGATAACCGACAGTGAACTGGATAGAAGATCGAGCAAAGAGATTTGTTGAAGTGCTACAAAATCTATTTGTAACAAGGTTATTAATTTGTAAATGATTATGTTTTGTATTTACTAAGTTGTAGCTCGATGCAGGGGTTGTAGCTCCTTGGGTTGGTGGCCTAAATTAGGGGTTGGTGCTCCCTGGGTTGGTACCCTAAACATTGTAATCAAAGATTTATTATGAGGTTGGATTGGAGCATTAGACTCCAACAACATTTCTCACTGAGGTTTTTCCCATCTTGGGTTTTCCTAGTATATGTTGGTGTTATGTGATGTCTCCTTTGTGTTGGTCTCCCCTCTAACCGATAAGTCTACATTGAGTTAGATCTAATAACCGATATACTCACATAGGATAGTTAAAGGGAAAAGTTTGAGAACTACTAATTCACCCCCCTCTCAGTGGTACATTGTGTCTAACAAGATAATCCCATAACCTTTTTATATGATCTACAAAGAGATCTTACATCATATTTATACCACTGGGACCTAAAAAATTAGGTGAGCCACCTAAAAAATGATACAATAAATTTATTACATAAAGCCACAAACCAATGATAAAATAAGTTGGCCTAAGATCAAAATTACATTAACCAAATAATAAATCCAACTGGTAACGCACCCGGAATATCCACCAACACATTACATAAACTGGTCCATAACCTAGCAAAATAAGACCGGACCTAAAATAGATCTCCATAAGCCAAATGAAATACCACCAATCAACTGAAACATGAACATGATAACCATCAGCATCCCAGAAACCTTCTAGAACCTGCACTAACACCACTTATCAAAATAATCAAAAGATCTTCAACAAAGCACTACCGATAAAACCCTTACCAATAACCAAAAGGCTTACTAGAACATATGATAGCTTCCGGGTGACCATATCTCGAACCAATTGAATGTGACAAGCATCTGAACCACATGATTGACCGAGCTAAACCAATTCCACCAATCAGAATATACCAGAGACAAATCTCTTGATCAACATCAAAATCCAACCTCTCTACCAGAATCCAGTAGACAACTAAATAAGCTAGTGTTGACATCAATGACAAACATCAATGCAACACATAATCAATTCCTCCAAATTGTCAACACTCACCTTCTTGGAGCTAATTCGGTTCAAGTATCTCATTCAACTTACTCTTCCGGGGGTTTTAGGTTATGAGAGACTATCAAAACCCATTTTTAAGTACCTCAAGATTTTGATGGCTGAGTATGTGTTATGTATTGTTCTTCCTCCTCTTATCCCTATTGAGGTGGTGATTGTTGAGAGCTTTCAGTTTTCAGCCATGTTATTGTTCCTCCTATTTGAGGGAGCTAGTAAAAACCCTCCTCCGTTAGTCATTTTTTTTACTAATCGGGTGTTTGCTACAAGTTTTAAAGGGCACACCTTGGTTTCTTCTGATTCTTGTTTTTGGTTAAGGTGTGCTAGGTTTGGGAGCCTAATATCAAGTTGTGGGATCCTAGTTAAAACCCTCTTGTATGGTTGTGGGTGCATGTCAAAACTCTCAGTGTCTTTAAGGTTGTGGGAGCCTATTTAAAACCCTCATTTATGGTTGTGGGAGCTAGTCAAAACCCTCAAAGTCTTGTCTCTTTGCTTAGGTCCAACCTAGTATGTAATGTTTTCTATTGTCATTTGGCTAGTGCTTCATTGGAGGTTGGCTCTATGGAATATTTGTATATCTATTGATCATATGTTTGTTGCTCGGTTCTAGACGTCGGTTCATGCAGGGGGTTTTGGGTCCCCTTAAAACTTGTTGTTTAGGGTTTTGAGTCCCCTCAAAACCTGCTTTTCCCTTAATCAAAAATAAAGAAATTAATTGATTTCATTTTATTGGTATTGCTTGCAATATTAACAAAGTGGTGAAATTGCATTATTTTTAATAAAAATAAAAAGAAAAATGTACCAAATTATTGTATTCCACATAAAAAATTTACACATCACCTTTTGCAATTAAGAATAGGTTGTGTTCAAATGAGCTTCTAAACAAATATAGGTATGGAATTTTTTGGATAGAGGGAATTTGCCTTCAAATTTATCTCATATGTTGGAGCAATTAGTTGTGAAAGATAGTGTTGTATAATTGATTGTTCTTTGTTGCATTGTTCACCATTTCTATTTTTTATCTTTCTTCAATTGTTAATAAATTTTACCCATTCTGTGAAAAAATAGGTTGTAATGTCCTAGTCTAAATAAAAATTAACTTGATAAACTTTAACTTATTTATTTTTAATTTAATTTGATCAAGATAATGATGTTTAAGTTTTACTTTAGTACTTGGTTGTTTAAATATATGAATATAATAGATTTATGATACATAATGCAAATATGAGCTCTATTTTTTTGCGGATTCTTGTAATTTCATTGAGTCTATTAAAATAATAGGTGAGAAGATTCTTGTTCAATAATTTGAAGGAAAGAGTTAGAGTGTAACAATTGCTCCTACATACTTGATTTTATACAAGTATGAAAATATTAATTTTCAAGGTTGTTTTTGTGATACATTGCACCATTATTTTATTCTAATAAACCTTTTTTTTTTCATTTATTTATAATTTTATAGTTTGAACAAGGTGTGATAAAAACATCACTATGTACTCCACTATGATAAAAGGATGTTACCAGATATGCGCCTCTCGATTGATTGTATAAAGTTCTAGTAGAGTGATCTTGTTGGCATATATGTAGGGTTTGATGACATGATGATATTGTATGTTGTCATTGATGTCAATATGTTGAAGTATGAACTGGTATATTGAAGTAAGAAAACTAGCAAGAGAACCCATATAATTGTGTGAATTGGTATATGTGAAAAAGTGAAGCGGTATGTTGATGATGTGGACCAGTATATGCGAAATGGTGAATTGGTATGTTGGAATGTGAACCGGTATCGGGGTATCATTTGATATGACTACTGGTTGGTAGTCTCAGCTTCAGGGTTTCCGATTGATGCATTTCAAGACTATGTGATTCGACCGACGGCATCCTATGATGGTTTAGCTTTGAAATGAAGATCAGATTGTGTTGCCATGTTAGCCTTGTATGCGTGAAGAATTTCCTTGAGATTTTTGCATGAAGAAGATCGATCATATCTACCTTGGGAATGTGCGAAGTGTCAGTAAATGGTGGAAAATGTGTGATGGGTTATCAACTTCCAGAAGTGGCAAAGAATGAACGATGGAGAACATCTTGAGTTTTGTTCAAGATTGTTTTACCCTATGCAATATGATTGAACGGTCAGGATTGTACTGACTATATTGATAGCCTAAATATTTAAATTTTAGGGTTTATGCCACCAACCTATTTGTTTCCTATAAGGTTGATGATGATTTGCATTGTGAAGTTGGACAATGTTATGTGTGTAACCAAGTGAAGAGATACTTGATTTTTGCCAGACCAGAGAAGTGTGTTGATACCTACAAAGTGTGATTGCAAAAGTAAAGGAACTAAAGTGGATCTATCTTAGCATTGAGTGTTGTTATCAAATCAGTATATTACCTATTGACTTCTAACCATTTGAGCAGTTGGAAAATCCCTTAACCGGGTAGCTTTAATAGGCTTTGTGTAAATCCTTTAACAGGATGACTCAAAATTATTGAGTTCTTCAAATCCTCTTGCGAGGTAACATTTAAACAAGGTTCTAACCTTTAACCAGGTATTTAGCCATCCCTTAACTGAGTGATCCCTAGCAGGATTAGTTCCTAGAAGAACCTATTGTAAAGTCCTTAACCAGATTAGGCTCCTAATAGAGCAAACTTCAAAAGAGTTCAAAGAACAACTTGTGGGTATTCATCCCCACCGTGGTTTTCCTAGTTGGGTTTCCATGTGAAAAATCAGTGTGTCATGTGTGATGCTTTTTGATGTGATGATTAGTGTTTTCTATTAAGTGGTAATGTATGCTAATCCAGGGGTCTTTATATTTCTGATGTATTACTTGTTTATGCATATGGGTGTAGTGGAAAGGAGATATTAGGTGTGGTGAAGATCTAAGTGTTACTGGTTTATGTCTTTCACAGTCATACTATGTTTTACTAGTAGTGCCCTATTTTAGATCAGTGATACTATTTACCAGTTAGTTCAGTCTTTGCAGTCAATGTGATTTAAGGAAGTTTTTGGCTATACTGAGTCAACCCCCCCTCTCAGTATCTGTTGAGTACTTAGTGTTCATCATTATTCATAAATTGGTATCAGAGCATCCTCCAGGTCCTTTGTGTTGTAAGCTTAACCACTTGAGGAAAAGATCCTATTCTAATTATGAAGAGGGAAGGTCCTAAGTTCAATAGAGATAATGTTAAGATATGGAAGGACAAAATGAAGATATACATTAAAAGCATGGGTGCTCAACACTAGAGCTATGTTGAAAATACCTATGTTGTCCCTACTAGTACTCTCATCAATAATCAAAGAGGAGAAATTCAGGAGAATGGACAAGTCATGGAAGATCTTATTAGTAGTCTATCTGATGTTGAGTTTATAGATGTTTAGGAAAAAGACAATCCCAAAGATGTATGGGATACTCTAAAGTCTATCTATGGTGGTGATGAGCATGTGAAACAGGCTAAGAAAGAAATCCTTAGAGGAAAGTTTGAATATATGTAGATGGTTGAAGGAGAGACCATTCAAAAATATGGGATAAGGATTAAAACTATTGTAGGAGACATCAAGAGCACTGGAGGTACAATGGATGATTCCACTATTGTTAGCAAAGTTTTGAGAACCTTATTACTGATCTATGAAATAAGGGTTGCTGCTATTTAGGAGTTGAGATCTATTGACAAGACAAAGGTGTCTCTTGATTCTATCATTGCTAAGTTGACCACATATGAGCTAAATATTTATAATGGTAGTGTTTAGAAGATTGATTCAGCCTTTAAAGCATCTATTGCACTATCTAGAAAGGGTAAAGAAGCCAGTACCATTTGTGAACCCAGACAAAGCAGAGATATGGATGATGAGGGGATCCTAATGGAATTTGAAGCTCTTCTAGCCAAGAGACTTCCTAAGGGAACTAAGAAATATAGAGGTAAGCTCCCTTTGAAATGTTTTTCTTGCAATAGGATTGGACACACTGCTGTAAACTGTCCTAATGGTGATAATAAGGAAAAAATGGAGAGGTTCAAAAGGAGGAAATAGGAGAAACTATCTTGTTGCAGTTGATGAAGGTGTAATTGATGATGAATCAGAAGATGAAGAAAGTGAAGACATAGTATTTGTAGCTATCAAGGAAGATGTGTCAAATAAGAAGGCTCTTGTCTCCCGCATTGATAATTCTAATGAATGGATTACTGATGATTGCTCAAGAATGATGTGGGTCACATTCTTGAAAGACAAGTCTAAAGCTTTTGGAAAATTCAAAGCCTTTAGAGCACTAGTTGAAAAGGATAGTGGTAAGAGGATCAAATGCCTTAGAACCAATCAAGGAGGTGAGTTCACCTCTGGAGAATTCAATAAGTACTGTGAAGAGAATGAAATCAAGAGGCAATTGTATACCCCCTAGACTCCACAATAGAATGGCCTAGTAGAAAGGAACAACCGGACTGTAGTTGAAGCAACCAGAACAATGCTGATTCAAGTAAAGGTTGCTCACACTTTTTGGAGAGAAGCGGTGAGCACTGCAGTCTACACTATGAACTGAGTACTCATCAAGAAAGGCAAGGATAAAAATCCTTATGAGTATTGGACCGGTAAGACTCCTGTAGTAAGCTACTTTAGAGTGTTTGGTAGCAAATGTTATATCAAGAGGAGTGAATACTAGAGCAAGTTTGATGCAAAATGTGATGAGGGAATATTCCTAGGGTGTTCCACCAAGAGAAAAGCTCTTAAGTGTTTTAACAATAGGACTCAAAGAATTGTTGAAAGTATCAATGTTAGAGTTGATGAAACCTCTGAGAAACCTGAGGAAACTGGCAGTGAGCAAGCGATAGATGAACCGGTTGTAACCTTCTGGGAACTGGTTTCAAAACAACCAAGTACCAGTAACAGTGCTCCTACACTGGTAGATGCTTATGCTGATGAAGATGAGGATGAAGAAGAAAAGAAAGAGGAATCTATTAAGATCATTCCTAGGTATGTAAAGCTAAATCATGATACAAAGCAGATTATAGGAGATAAGGATGCAGGAATTCTTACAAGATGAAAGGTGAGAGAAAACTCTTGCATGATCTCTGAATTTGAGCCTAAAACATTTAAAGAGGCACATAAAGATGAAGACTGGATCAAGGCTATGGAAGAGGAACTTGACTAGATAGAAAAGAATGGTACATGGTCTTTGGTACCCAGACCTGAGTATAAAAATGTTATTGGCACCAAATGGGTTTTCAAAAACAAGATGAATGAAGATGGCACAGTGGTAAGGAACAAAACCAGACTGGTATGTAAGGGATATGCTCAAGAAGAAGGAGAAGACTATGGAGAAACCTTTGCTCCAGTAGCTAGATTGGAAGGAGTTTGAATGCTTCTTGCATATGCAGCCTTCAAGGGATTCAAAGTGTATTGGATGGATGTAAAATTTGCATTCCTGAATGGAATACTTGAAGAGGAAGTGTATATAGAGCAACCAAAAGGGTTTTCCCTATCAGAAGGTAGTGATATGGTGTGTAGGCTACATAAAGCCTTGTATAGATTAAAGAAAGCACCTAGAGCATGGTATGAACATTTACACTCCATCTTCTAAAGATTTGTTTTGAAAGAACAAGGGAAGACAGAAATATCTATCTGAAGTCAGAAGGAGATCAAATTCTGATCTGTGAAGTGTTTGTTAATGACATAATTTTTGGTGGAGATGGCAAGATGAGCCATGCATTTGTAGATGAGATGAAGAAGGAATATGAGATGTCACTAATCAAAGAGATTAAGTTCTTCATTGGACTACAGATTCAACAAATGAAAGATGGTATCTTTATCACTTAGTCCAAGTATGTCAAAGACGTGTTGAAGACCTTTGGCATGAAAGATAGCAAACCAGTTGGTACACTAATGGTGACCAACTGTAAATTGTCAAAAGAAGATGACTCAACATTGGTGAATGAGAAGGAATATCGATCAATGATTGGTAAGTTGCACTATGTAGTACACAGCAAATCAGACATTGCACATGCAGTGGGCATTACTCCACATTTCCATAAAAGTCCAAGAGATTCCCACTTGGTAGCAGTCAAGAGGATTCTTAGATATCTAAAGGGAACTATTGACTATGGATTGTGGTATCCATATAGTAATGATTTCAATCTCAAAGTGTTTACAGATGCCGATTGGGCTGGTAATGTGGACCACCAGAAGAGCACAACTGGTAGAGAATTCTTTCTTGGTGGTAGATTGGTCTCATGGATGAGTAAGAAGTAGAGTTGTATCTCTCAGTCTACAATAGAAGCATAATATGTAGCAGCATTTATGAATTGCACTCAGACAATTTGGATGAAACATGTATTAAGTGGTTTCAAAGTCCTTGTATCTGAACCGGTGAGTATCTTTTGTGACAACACAAGTGCAATTAATATTTCCAAGAATCCGGTTTTGCATGCAAGAACCAAGCACTTTGAGCTCAAGTATCATTTCTTGAGGGAGAAAGTTTAGAACAAAGAGGTTGTATTGGAACATGTTTCCAGTAAGGAGCAGTTAGCAGACATATTCACCAAGCCTCTACCTAAGGCTACATTTACCTATTTAAGAGGTGAATTAGGGGTGCTACCCCTTCAAGAAGTGAACTAAAGGTATGTGCTCCACATCAATCAGGTATTGCATTGTTAAATAATTTCAAGATTGGTATGTTGAAGGATGCTACTCCTCAGGGGGAGCAGCATAGTTGAACATGGATGTTTTTGCCTCCACTTTGGCATTGTTGTCAAAGGGGGAGAAGATGTGAAGCAGAGAAGATATCTGTAGTTTTGAAGACATAATATGGAAGGGATTGGGGAGAAGATGTGAAGTGGAGATATATCTTTGTATATTGCCATTAATGCCAAAGGGGAGATTGTTAGCATATGTGTAGAGTTTGATGACATGATGATACTGTATGTTGTCATTGATGTCAATATCCTGAAGTATGAACTGGTATATTTAAGTAAGCAAATTGGTAAGAGAACTAGTATGATGGTGTGAACTGGTATATGTGAAAAAGTGAAGTAGTATTGTAATGTCCTAAAATTGCGACACTTGCAATTTCGACTACATTTGGGTCTTCACGATGGCGACGCAACACTGAACCTGAATGGAGACCCCGAAACTTGCTTATGACACCAAAAACTGCATTTTCTTGCACCCTGGCCTGAACCTCCTTTGCACCGTGTTGTCCTGGGAGGTGGGACCAGAGCGCCCAGTGCCCTGGTCCCCTAGGACCATGGCGCCCAGTGCCCTGGTCCCTGGGTCCTATTTTGGGCCCGGTCTCCTATGGGACTTCGGGTCTTTAAATTTGCAAATTGGAAAATACTTTTTCCTTGTCGGCCCAAGGTCGGAAAAATCAGTCTATCAGCCCTAATTGACAAGTATATAAACTACTTTTCTTCTCTCATTTTGAGAGGACGAAATAGGAGGAAGAACATATGTGGAAACTATACTCAAGCATTTAAACATTCAAGCATTCAAGCATTCAAGCATTCCTTCAAGCAATTGATCATTCTAAGTCTCCATTCAAGGCTAAGTGTTGCATTCAAGACAAGGATTCAACTATTGAAGAGGAGATCACATACTACAACATACAACATACAACATGAAACAACATCTATGCCTTCGCACATAAGGATACAAACATCCTTACAACAAGGTATTAGTACTTGTTTTACATTACATTTATAGCATTTCTCATTTCTTGGTTAATTCCAAAACTGGGGTTTGACCTAAGGGAAAACCCCTCATCCCTAACCCCCCAATCATCCTCACTTTTCTGTGTGTAGGTTATAGGTACGCGGTTGAAATTGAAGATCTGGAATCCTTGTACAGAGACGAACAGATCCCCCTTCATTTCGCGGATTTTTCGGAGGACCGTGGCGCTCGGGCGCCATCGTCCTGACAACTTTTGCTCAAATTTGCAGGACAGTGCCGTATCGACATTTTACAGCTAATTCCAGGTCCGCAGCTTCATCCTATATCCCTAGCTCAGTTTATAAGCAAATCTTTGTCACTTTTTATGCATTCCTAGCTTAATCTTTCTATCTACATTTCTTTATAAAAGAGGGTAGCCTTGCTTTCTTAACCCTTGAAACACATTTAGCATCCAATCTTGCATTGTGTGGGATTGGATCTTGTGGGTTTCAACCCCTCTTTTGAATGTAAAGTCTCTCCCCCAAGTGAAAACCATCAACCCTAGTGACTCTCCCTTCTCTCTCCTTGGAGTTGGAAGAGGGGAGAGTAACTAGGGTTCGATCGCGATTTTTCCGCTTTACATTTTGGTGAACCCGACGTGAACATCCTTTCTGATTATTCATAGTTAGATCTGAAAATTGGATTCCTTGATTACATTTCCATGTTTGATCTTTTGCAAAATTTTAGAGGTTAATTGCATAAAAACCCTAAATTTTCTTTTTAAGTAATTAAACTTGTGGAATGTTTAATTGTTAATGCTTGTTTCAGATCTACCCTTCTATTGCAAATTGTTAATTCATATCTGTGCTTTAATTTTGAAAATTAAGTGGTTAAGTGTCAAAACCCTAATTTTTAAAACCCTCTTGATTCAACCTTTGTCCGACAATTTCACTGATCAAAACATCTCCAAATCAGCTGTAACTTTGGATTCCGCAATAAAATCACAATATCTTTCATCCCTGAAAATTTGGAAAAAAGTTGCGAGGACCGTGTGCACCCCGAGCGCCATCGTCCCCGACATTTTTTCCGAAATTTCGGGAGCTAGATCTTACTGTATTTTTCTGCTAAAATCCAGAATTTTGGCTGATTTTGTCAATTTTAACACCTTCAAAATTATAGTCAAAGTTGGTCTAGCGATTGCTTGGATTGAGGCTTCTAATCATTCAAAAATTTTTGAAATTGAAATTTGTGTTAAAATTGTGTTTCTTACAGTCCTAAATCTGAAAAGTGTGTGATCATTCATTCGAAATTTCAGTGCTTCATTCAAATTTTTGCAGTTTGTGACTTTTGAAATTAAGTGCTTAATTACAACAACTTTGATTTCCGCTTTCAAAATTGAATTTTGCGTGAAATTGAGTCAACCTTTAGATTTCAAAACTTGCATTGCTTTTGGTATTTCCTCTAAAATCATAAAATTCAAAATTTCAGTTTCCCTCTCTTTTTCAAAATTCAAATTTTGCATTTTTCGACAATCTTGGTAGGATTAAATTTTGAGATTACAACTTTAATTTGGCCTATCTACAAATCGTAAAATCACTCAATTTTTTCAGTTTAGCTGTAAAATCATCATACCTTTCATCCCTGCAAATTTCAATAAAAGTTGTCGGGACCGTGTGCACTTCGGGCGCCACGGTCCCTGACATTTTTTCTGAAATTTTGGGAGACTGTCGTGATTGCATTTAACAGCCTAAATCTAAGAGATTGGCTGATTTTACTGAAAATTGCTACCTCTAAATTCAAAATCTTCTCTCTTTCTTTAGTGCATGAGTTTTACAACAATAAGCCCTACTTACACTATTCCCGTTAGACGAAGCCTTAGAATTAAGTCTTTCCAAGGTTTAATTACTGAGGAGATGGAACCTAATTTGAATGGCCTTTTTAACGAGGACATGGGTAATTCCTCTAATCCTCCTAATGATGAAGAAGATCTCCATGAGGTTTCTGTAGAACAACTTTCAAAATTGGATAACCAATTTGATGATTTTCGACAATGGATGCCTCAAGAATACCCTGATAGTCAAGCTCTTCCTTTAATTGAGGGTCTAAAACATATGCTTCAAAGTGATAAGAATGGAATTGATATTTTGCGTGGTATTGCACACATTGTGGATTCAAATGTGATGCCTATGAAAAGTTGTGTTGAAACCTTAGGTTATGCACAACCTCCTACACATGTCAATCATTCTATTCCTTTGACGACTCCTATTGCTAGTATACCTACTTTTACATCAAACATAATGACTACTTCAACACAAGATATTCCCCCTATGATCACCAGTCATGGGGGCAATCCCTCTTCTTCAATTAACCCGCTTCCTTCATTCAATCCAACTTCATCATTCATTCCTTCAATGAGTGTTCCTCTTATATGTCCACAAATGAACATGACGCAAGGGGGCAATTCATTTAACCCTTCCATTCCTCCTTGTAGTGTTCCTCTTGTCCAATCATCTCCTATGACTAATTATCATAGAGTCCCACCACCTTACTCTTTACCTTCTTTCAATAACATAACACCTCCATCACAATCTAACACGTCTAATATAAACTCTTCGACTGAAGCGACCATTAACAATCTTGCACAAACTGTCTCTTCTTTACAGCAACAAATTGCCTCTATGAATCAATCTAAGTTTAGTGTGCCCACATTTGATGTTGCGAGCCCACTTTCTCTTGATATTGTTCAAGCTATTCCCCCTAAACATGTTGAAATTCCACATTTGGAGCTTTATAATGGTAAGGGTGATCCTCTAACACATGTTAAGACCTTTCAAACTATATGTACTGATTTTGCTTATGACCAAAGATTGCTCGCAAAACTGTTTACTAGAACATTAAGAGACAAAGCCCTACAATGGTATTGCTCGTTGCCTTCCTATTCTATTACTTCTTTCGAACAACTTGCAAATGCTTTCATTCAACAATTTCAAAACAATATAAGTCCTAAAGTTACTTTGATTGATTTAATGCATTGTAAACAAGGTGTTAAAGAAAAAGTGACTGATTTCAATGGTAGATATAAGCATTTGTATGCTCAAATTTCTTTTCCAGTGCCTGACAATGATATTCAAAGAATCTTTGTTTCTAATTTACAAAAAGATATTCGAGATAAACTTATGTTTTCTAAGTTTACTTCTTTCCAATAGTTGTGCGCAACTCTTCACCATTATCAACTGACTGTGAGTCAAATGGAACAATCACATCCTATGGCTCTGAGTGATAAGGGTGATAGTAGTCAACAACCATTTGGGAAGTTTAAACCGAACAGAGAGTCCATTAAATTCAATGAAAACATCATCAACAACAATGTGAATGCAGCATCAGGTGTGCCTCCTATTTCTAAGTTTTTCAAGAAAGAAAGAAAGTATACTCCTTTGAATGAATCATTGCATAGTATTATGAATAAGTTATTGGAACAAAATGTGCTTACTCTTCCTCCTATAAGGCAAATTGATCCTGCAAAGATTAATTCACCTTATTTTGATAACAAATCTTTTTGTCAATTTCATCGTCAACCTGGGCATGATACTGAAAAACGTTTTGCTTTAAAGGGTAAAATTCAAGATTTGATTGATAATAATACTATCTCTGTTTCTGGAG
This sequence comes from Cryptomeria japonica, assembly GCF_030272615.1. Classification (NCBI taxonomy): domain Eukaryota; kingdom Viridiplantae; phylum Streptophyta; class Pinopsida; order Cupressales; family Cupressaceae; genus Cryptomeria; species Cryptomeria japonica. Next base: position 142,976,248 of record NC_081415.1, read on the forward strand.
TGAATGATAAAGGCAATACATCTGTAGCTCCTCCTAACCAAAATCTTCAGATTTTTACTGATCCATTGCCTTCTCATACCTCTAATGCGATTGATACTACTGATTCCTCTGTCTCACCTGATGATCTTGTGTCTATGACTCCTAATGTGATTAACTTTGTAGAGCAGCAGAAAATCCCTAAAGAACCTTCCATCACATTTGATTCCAGTGAGACTATCAGGGCACCTGATGGTCCTTTATATATAGTTGCAAAAGTCAAGAATACACCTTGCCGTGGAGTGCTTATTGATCCTTCTTGTATGATTAATGTCATTACTGAAGAATTTCTTTTTACTTTGCAATTGAATCAAGTAATCTATGATGAAACAAATGTGGTTGTGAAATTATTTGATGCATTTTCTTCTCCTGCAATTGGTTCTATTACATTACCTATTGAGGTCCATAACAAATCCCTTGATGTGGACTTTGCTATTATTCCATCATCCAAACAATTTCGTGTGAAGCTAGGCTATCCTTGGCTATCTTCCATGAAAGCTATTGCTTCTCCTATTCATAAGTGTTTGAAATTTCCCCATAATGGTGAAGTTGTTACTGTCAATCATAGTCTCTTTAAACCAGCTAAAAGAACTTCTAGCGTTCCTATTGATTACTTTCGGCCTAAACAATTCCAATCTCTTCCTCCGCGAAGTGATCATCTTTTCAAATCTTATCAAAAGTGGAAAAAAGATATGATCCTATCTCTAAGTGAACCTAGAACACCCAAACTTGACATTCCTATCATTCTTGAGAAGGAAGTTCTTCCTTTGAAAGATAAAACTAATGTCTTTCCTCAAGAAGATTCCCAACCCATCCCTATGGATGTGACTATGTCTATGCCTAATAAACCTTCTAAAAATAGACCTATACCTCCTCGCCATGATGGGCTTGGTCTCCTTCCTAAACCAAATATTCCTCCTTATATGGAGCAGTTCCTCCTCCTTCCTTTTATAGAGAGAAGAGACCTTCTTCTTCTCCTATTATTCAGCCTAAGAGACCACAACCTAAACACCCAAGTGATAAGGATGAGAACATTCCTCCTCCTCAATCTCCTAATCTTCCTACTAAGACAAGACGAAATCGTTCTGCACATGAACGCCGACGAAAGCATCGTCTTAGAGCTCAGGCAGCCGTTGCTCAAACTTTGCAATCCCCAAAAACACCTTCAACAAGCATTATTCCATTTTCTCCAAAATCTCCAAAACATAAGATGCATGATGGTCTTGATCCTGTGCGAATTAAAGACCCTATTTTTATAAATCTTGATGATGCTATAGATGAAAATGTTATTCATGATGAAAATGTTACTCCTCTTGCTTCTGATAGTGAATATGAACTTGTTGATATTGATAACCATTTATCTAATGAATTTTCTAAAGCACTTATCCTAGCTCCTAGACAAGAACAACGTGGCTTGGAACATGAACATAGCCCTTGTTTGGATCTTGTGATAGCTCCATCTGCTGTGTTGGATGTTCTTCCTCTAGCGTGTTTCCTACCTTCTTGAAATACTGATCAGCAAGATTGGGGGGTAGATGACGTGCTAGACTAGTTTCATTAGCATAGCAGATTCTCTCCTCCTCTCTTTTGTCACTTCTTCTATATGTTATTCTCATTCTTCTATTTGTTGTCCTTGGTGTTGTCTACTTGAGGACGATGCAAAACATTGAGATCTCTTTTGGTCTCTCTCATGTTGACTCAAAAGACACATGTGTTCCCTTCTTCTAGGTGACCTTCCTTGATTGGGGAATGAAGAACAATTATGCATACATACATATGATATACATGAATAATCATACAGCATACTGACCCCGAGGAAAGCGAAGTCACCTTGTGCTTTGTGTTTTGTGTTTATTATCCTTGGCCTTATCTCACACTTGGGGGCTAAATCCTTGCGATAACGTGCTCCTTTCTCATTTCTTATATGTATCACTACCTTAAAGCAATCACCCCCGGTGAGGCGTGTGCGATCGCTTTAACGTAGGGGGCATACATCCCGTTCATATATTTTCAAGATACTTGAAAGTTTCTTGGCAAATTTATCTTTGCCTTGAAAATTTTTGATATCTTCCTTGCATGACTCATAGTGAGGGAACCTTACTACTGACAGTCATGGTTCTCCCTCATGATCTTTCCTTTTACTTTGTCAATCGAAGTCGTAAGATCCTTAGTCCACTGGGGGCTTGGCATATCTTGCCTCCTTGACGTGGTGAAAGTCTTTCAATGTTGTTTCCTTGTACTTTATCGAAAGTATGAGCGTACGCTTATACTCCCGCTAAAGTGGGGGCTAAATGTAATGTCCTAAAATTGTGACACTTGCAATTTCGACTGCATTTGGGTCTTTACGATGGTGACGCAACACTGAACCTGAATGGAGACCCCAAAACTTGCTGATGACACCAAAAACTGCATTTTCTTGCACCCTGGCCTGAACCTCCTTTGCACCCTGCTGTCCCGGGAGGTGGGACCAGAGCGCCCAGCGCCCTGGTCCCCCGGGACCATGGCGCCCAGCGCCTTGGTCCCTGGGTCCTATTTTGGGCCCGGTCTCCTATGGGACTTCGGGTCTTTAAATTTGCAAATTGGAAAATACTTTTTCCTTGTCGGCCCAAGGTCGAAAAAATAAGTCTATCAGCCCTAATTGACAAGTATATAAACTACTTTTCTTCTCTCATTTTGAGAGGACAAAATAGGAGGAAGAACATATGCAGAAACTATACTCAAGCATTTAAACATTCAAGCATTCAAGCATTCAAGCATTCCTTCAAGAAATTGATCATTCTAAGTCTCCATTCAAGGCTAAGTGTTGCATTCAAGACAAGGATTCAACTATTGAAGAGGAGATCACATACTACAAGATACAACATACAACATGCAACAACATCTATGCCTTCGCACATAAGGATACAAACATCCTTACAACAAGGTATTAGTACTTGTTTTACATTACATTTACAGCATTTCTCATTTCTTGGTTAATTCCAAAACTGGGGTTTGACCTAAGGGCAAACCCCTCATCCCTAACCCCCCAATCGTCCTCGCTTTTCTGTGTGTAGGTTGCAGGTACGCGGTTGAAATTGAAGATCTGGAATCCTTGTACAGAGACGAATAGATCCCCCTTCATTTCGCGGATTTTTCGGAGGACCGTGGCGTTCGGGTGCCATCGTCCTGACAACTTTTGCTCAAATTTGCAGGACAGTGCCGTATCGACATTTTACAGCTAATTCCAGGTCCGTAGCTTCATCCTATATCCCTAGCTCAGTTTATAAGCAAATCTTTGTCACTTTCTATGCATTCCTAGCTTAATCTTTCTATCTACATTTCTTTACAAAAGAGGGTAGCCTTGCTTTCTTAACCCTTGAAACACATTTAGCATCCAATCTTGCATTGTGTGGGATTGCATCTTGTGGGTTTCAACCCCTCTTTTGAATGTAAAGTCTCTCCCCCAAGTGAAAACCATCAACCCTAGTGACTCTCCCTTCTCTCTCCTTGGAGTTGGAAGAGGGGAGAGCAACTAGGGTTCGATCGCGATTTTTCCGCTTTACAAGTATGTTGATGATGTGAACTAGTATATGCAAAATGGTGAACCAATATGTTGGAATGTGAACTGATATTGGGGTTTCATTTGATATGACTACCAGTTGGTAGTCTCAGCTTCAGGGTTTCCCGTTGATGCATTTCAAGACTATGTGATTCAAACGATGACATCCTGTGATGGGTTAGCATTGAAATGAAGATCAGATTGCGTTGCCACATCAGCCTTGTGCGTGTGAAGAATTTCCTTGAGATTTTTGCATGAAGAAGATTGATCCTATCTACCTCAGGAATGTGTGAAGTCTCAATAAATGGTGGAAAACACGTGATGGGTTATCAGCTTCTAGAAGCAGCAAAGAATAAATGATGGAGAACGTCTTGAGATTTGTTCAAGATTGTTTTACTCTATGCAATATGATTGAATGGTCAGGATTGGACCGACTGTATTGATAACCTAAATGTTTAGGATTTAGGGTTTATGCCACCGACCTATCTGTTTCTTATAAGGTGGATGATGGTTTGCATTATGAAGTTGTTGGAAAATGTTATGTGTCTATCCAAGTGAAGAGATACTTGATTCTTGCCAGACCAAAGAAGTGTGTTGATACCTACAGAGTGTGATTGTAGAAGTAAAGGAACTAAAGTGGATTTGTCTTGGCATTGAGTGTTGTTATCAGATCAATGTATTACCTGTTGACTTCTAACCATTTCAACAATTGGAAAATCCCTTAACCGGGTAGCTTTAACAAGCTTTGTGTACATCCTTTAATAGGGTGACTCAAAATCATTGAGTTCTTCAAATCCTCTTGCGAGATAACCTTTAATAGGGTTCTAACCTTTAACTGAGTATTTAGCCATCCCTTAAACAGGTGATCCCTAGCAGAATCGGTTCCTAGCAGAACCTATTATAAAGTCCTTAAATGGATTAGGCTCCTAATAGAGCGGACTTCGGAAGAGTTCAAATAACAACACCGTGGTTTTTCCTAGTTGGGTTTCCACATGAGAAATTAGTGTTTCATGTGTGATGCTTTTTCATGTGATGATTAGTGTTTTCTGTTAAGTGGTAATGCATGCTGATCCAATGGTCTTTATATTTCTGATGTATTACTTGTTTATGCATATGGGTGTAGTGGAAAGGAGATATTAGGTGTGATGAAGATCTAAGTGTTACCGGTTTATGTCTTTCATATTCATACCATGTTTTACCAGTAGTGCCTTGTTTTAGATCAGTGATATTGTTTACTAGTTAGTTCAATCTTTGCAGTCAAAGTGGTTTAAGGAAGTTTTTGGCTATACTGATTCAACCCCCCTCTCAGTATCTATTGAGTACTTATTGTTCATCATTATTCATCAAATCTTATTTGTTATTTGCATTCTTGTTGTATGGAACTTTGAGTTTTGAAGTAGTTTTTAAAATTAATTTTATGTTCTATGTATATGCCTTTCATTCAGTATTTAATCATTTCAGATTGATCTTTAAGTTTGAACTCCCTCCCACATCTATCATAATTTTCTTTATGTAATTTACTTTTTATGAAATAAGCCTATATGATTTATTATTCTTTTACGCATTTGATCTTCTAATTGATGAATTTTACCCAAATAAACACAAATTTATGAGCTCAAAATATTGTAGTGTCAATATCCATTTTAGATTAGGCATTCAAATTTTGCATCCATAGATGTTCTCTTAATAATTTGGCCAATTTTATAGTATTTGAGTCTGTAGTGGATTCTCTTTCTTTAGTCGAGGTTAAGCCTTCTAATGGGACTTTCATTTGGAATAATAGACAGAGTGGAGAGGAAGAAATCTCTAAAGAGTTGGATTGGTTTCTTGTCTCCTATTTTTTTGTAGGCGATGGCTTGGTAACTAGTTCTGAAATTCTTGACTAGAGAGGTCATGATCAGTAGCCAATTAAATATTTTGCTTCTTCTTTTGGTGTTCCAAAGAATCCTCCTTTTAAATTTTAGCTTATGTGGCTTCAACGTTATTCATTGCATGAATTAATAGCTAAGTAGCCAAGAGAGGGAGGTCCTTCTTATGGAACAACTATGTTCTTCTTTGTTAAGAAACTTCAATATGTCAAATATCACCTTAAGAGATATAATACTTTATGTTTCGGTAACCTTAAGCCCAAGATGAGGAATGCTTTGGAATGTCTTGTTGTGATTACTTGCCAAATTTGGGATAATGGTTTTTCAAATGCTCTAGGAAAAGTTGAATCCTAGGTTGTGCAAAATATGGAGTGGGAGCTTCTTGAGGAGATTTATTGGAAACAAAAAGGCTTTGATTGATTAGCTTCAGGAAGGGGATATGAATACAACTTTCTTTCATCATGTTTTTTAGGCTTAGAATAATAAGTGGTACATTTCCTCTCTGGTTACCTTTGAAGGACTTCATATTTCTTCTCTATCAGCTATGTCTCACGAGCCTCATCAGTTTTAAACTCTACTCTTTTTGCTGAAGATTTCCCTCTTGCTGCCGAGGAGGAGAATTTGATCCTTTCTTGCATTCCCTCTTGGGTCACCAATGTGATGAATGATTCTCTCATTCATCTGATTCTGCTACCTAAGTTAGAAGAGGTGGTGTTTGGGATGAACAAAGGTAAAGCTCCAAGCCTAGATGGTTTTCCTATTTAATGTTTTCTGGATCTGGCGGAGGTTGTTCAAGAATCTATTTATAGTAAGAAGATGCTTTGAGCCTTGAACACTACCTTCTTTGTTCTCATTCTCAAAAAGGAAGGAGCTGATAAGCTCAAATTTTTTTGACCCATTGCTCTTTGTAATGTGGTGTATAAGATTATCACTAAATTGATTGCAGAGAGGCTCAAAGCTTGTCTTCTTATTGTGATCTCAAAGAAACAAGGGGGTTTTGTGGCTGGTAAACAAATTCAGAATAGGATGGTAGTGGCTTGTGAGGTTATTCACTCTATGGCAAATTCAAAGGAGAGATCTATGTTCATCAAATTGGATATGGCCAAGGCTTATGATAGAGTTAAATGGAGTTTTTTTTAGAAAATACTCTTGGTTTTAGTCTTGCATTAGTGAGCTAGAGTATGAGTTGTGTTACTTCTTCATCTTTCTTGGTTATTATGAATTGGGAGCCTTTATATCCTTTTGGTGCTTCCTATGGACTTCACTAAGGGGATCCTCTTTCCCCTTACCTATTTTTTATTATGGCTAAGGGTTTGGGTCATTTTCTAAAGTTTCAAGCTTCTTAGGACTTTGTTCATGGGTGGCAATGGGGCAATGGTTTTCCACAACTCTTATGGGATTGGTTCATCTTTGGGAAGCTGAATATTTTCAACAAGCCCTAGATATTTACCTTGCTGCTTCAAGTCATAAATTCAATGAGCATAAATCCTCTATTTTCTTCTTCAATACCCTTCATGCCATTCAGAGCTGTACTGCTAATATTCCATGGTTTTAGATTGGGTATCTACCCTTTTATTTATTTGGGCATTCCTCTTACTATTGGTAGACATCCCAGGTCCTCTTGGTATATTCTTCTTGACAAGTTGCATTAACAGGTTAATCATTGGACTCACCATTGGTTATCAATTGCTTCCCAATTGACTCTTTTAAAGTCTGTTATTCAAGCTCCTCCTATCTGCAAGTGTTTTGTTCAAGCTACTCCCATGTATTTTCTTTGAGAATTTAATGCCCCCTCTTGACAATTTATCAACTAATAAATGGAGCCTTGTGAAGTGGGAAGCCATGTGCAAACCTAAGAATGAGGGCGGCCTTCACTTGTAATTTTCTATTTTGAATGGGCAAGTTCTTGTCACTAAATTATATTGGAGCTGGTTTACTATCCAAAATCAGCTATTGGCTCATATTCTCACCCATAAGTATCTTAAAGATGTTAATGTGTTTGATATTCCCCACTTTCCTTTGGTGGGACGAGGTTATATTGTAGTACCCCTACCATAATCGATCTCTAACCTTGGTTTAATCTTGATTAGTTAATCGTAATATGATGTTACAATCAGATGTTTGATTTCACGCATAGCTATTGATGTGGTTTTCTCACTAGTTGTATGCAGGTTATTCAGTGTACCTATTTCGTGATTTTAGTATCGGACTAACGCTTTCATTAGATTTTATAAATGTATGCATGTATGATCTTTTGTTGCAGGAGATTTCAGGTGTGAAGTCGCATGAGTGCGAGGTTCGTCGTCACCTGGTTTTGCAGGTTTGAGCATACCTTTTAATCCTTAGAGTTGGATTAGGTGGTCGTAAGACCCTAGTCGACCTTAGTCGTGCTCAAGTGAGCATCGTCAGTCGTCGTCGGTAATCCCTTCTTGTTTGGGTTTGCGAGTCGTCTGTTTGGTTGACCTCCTCGGTTTGCGTGCCTGGTGTGTTTGGTTAATTGATGAATTAGTCCTTAGTAATTATCGTGATTAAATATGCGTTAGTGCATTGATGATTAATGGATTAATTAATCTGGTTTCCGTTATGTGATTTTCGTTGTTAATGAATTGCCTGTTTTAAATTGGAAGCACATTTGATTTAATGATTGAATTGGAATATTTAATGCATTATAATTATGCTGTTGAAAAGAACGTTTTAGATTTTTATCGCCATAGAATTAATTGCTTTCTGTTGGATTCTGGTATTTGAAAGGTTAAATTGAATTGATTGTGAAAGAAATCAATTTTTAATTGATTAAGCAAGTTATTTTGTTGATAGTTAAAAAAGGATTAAATTTAGAGGATTAATTGTAAATAAAAGATTTTATTCCAAAAATAGAAATTGGGAGTCAACTCTTCCATATAACCCAATTTGGGAAATTTGGAGAGGATGGACAATTTTGGAGAGAAATTTTGGAAGGAATTTGGAGGATTTTGGATGGAGAAGGAAGAATTTGAGCAGCTGGAGATTGGGATTCCCCGTCAGATCTTGCCAGGAATGCGAGATCAGGTAGGAATCGTTTTTCCATTTGGGTTTTAAAAAAAAAATATATAGGATACCCAAACATGTTCTTGTTGAATTTGTTCATTCTGTATATTGAATTCTGGAAATCTCAGTGGGTGTGGCGTTTTGGGGATTTCGAACTGTATTTGTGAAAAAAAATATGTTTATTTGATATTGAGCTGGGCATTTAAATCAAGTTTGTTTTTTTAATCAAATCTCATTCTGGGATTGTAAACCAACTATGTGTATTAATTTAATATTTAAACGTATTACTTTATGAATCTGGGCGTGCGTTTTTCGCTGTAGGTTGGGATTTGGGAGAGCGGGGAGTGGAGCTCCACCCGCTCCCCTCCCCTTCCCCCGCGCGTCCTCCCTTCTTTCCCCGCTCGTGGCTTTGTTTTTGCCTCCCCCGGGCTTTGCCGTGCGCGGCTCTCCCCTCTGCTCGTTGTGTGGGTTACGGTGGCTACGGCCCACGGCGGTGGCCGCAGGGGCCACGGTGGCCGTAGGGCGCCGTGGCACCTGCGAGCACCACCACGAGCGCCGCCCACACCCTTGCCCTGCGGCTAGGGTTAGGGCACGGCCCTCGCCGCGTTCCATGCGTGTTTTTTTTTTAATTGCTTTTCCTTTTTATAAAAGAGCTTAGTTTTAATTAAATGCATTTCTTTGTTTAAATGTAGTTGTTTTAAATGAAGTTTCAAATGCGTATTCAATGTAATGTTTAGTATAAAAAAAAAAAAGGGAAGAAAAACATATGATATTTATATCATTTAAAGGAGAGTAATTTTAATGTTGAGTTTAATAGGTTTTAAACTGGATTAGGGTGGCATATAGTGGTAAATGATAATTAGATATGGATTTATTTTATAATGGGTTCATAAGTGAATTAATTATTCAATCCCATTTCTCGACCTATGCTCCTTTCCTGATTAAGTTTTAAAACTGTTGATTTTCGCAATTGAAAATTGTTGATGATGTTAAATTTTATCGTGGAACAGATCATTTGAGTAACTGTATAGTAGTGAAATACTTATCGTTGGGTATTGAAATTAAACGATGTGCTTTTGGAAATGATTAGCTTCTTTAGTTTCTCTTTCTACATTTTTATTTCCGTAATTCGTATAATGCATCTGGAAGTGAAATTATGAATCTGTAGAGATTGATTTTAGTCCAGTATGTTAATGACGTTTTGATTGGAGTTTAAATATCTTATTTAATTGTTTAATGGTTGTCTGAAGTTGATTTTCATGAATTTGGTTTAAGAACTCATTGTGGCTTTAATTTGCCTGTTCGATGCTTGAACCTTAGGAGTTAGAAAACCAAGAACAAATTATCCCTTGTTGAGGTAGATAACTGTAACCTGTTTTTAGATCATGTAGAAAACTTGATCGTTTTTAATGTTTAAATCAACTTGAGGGAATAATGTCTTTTCTGATTATTGCATTGCGAGTTTAATTACTGTATTCGCTTTAATTATGAAATGGCATGTTTTGCTTTGTAAGTAGGACCCTGTCGTATGGATGATTTGGTGTTCCTGTATCAGTCCTTGAATTCCGAGTTGATTGTTGTATTGTGATGTTGTCATAATTGGTTTTATCCTCTTTGAGTGAGTCGAATAATGATTCGTGGTTAACCTTAGTTGTCAGGTATCTAGATTAGAGTACCGTCAGTAAGTGATTACCGTTGAGTCGTGTTTGACCAGATGATTGTTCTCCTTCTTGAACTCCGTTCGTCTTACCATGTGTATTCCGTGGTTTGAGTTCGTCTGAGTTAGCCTAGTGTCGTATGGGAAAGTGGCTTTCGATTGGGGGCCGCGCCCAAAGTGGTTGTTGGATAACCCGTCGAAAGTGAGTCTAATAAGTGATAACCTAAGTAGATTAGAAAATGATCTCTAAATAAGATAATGTGCCTCACACATGGGACAAGTGCTAGCATAGACTCGACATGCTGTGAGAAGGCCTGAAATGGCAAACTACCTTCCTTGTCTTCACGAGAGGATGTGTGGGTCCACATGAGGCTTGGATGGGCCGGAAGTTCGGATTAGGTTGCCAGGGTTACCAGTGTATGGGCCGGGACCTATGAAGACTTGCCATGGTATCCATACCAGGTTGTGTGATGACACTTGTCCCTACGTTCGCTAGTGGGTTGTCGTTTGTCCTGTCTTGAGTACCTTTGTGAGTCGTCCCTTGTCGCTGCCCTTGTGAGAGTCGGTTCCATGTTAGACCTTGGGTGGTGATGGCTCAGTTTATGGATGCTCTTCTGGACCTCTTGTTTTAGCTTTGATTATGTTCAGCTGGATCCTGTTCTTTGTAAGGATCGTTTATGTATTATGGACCGATGTGGTCATCTGTATATTATTTATGTATCGCCTTGATGGCTGGATTGTACGGTGTAACCTCTTGTACTCTTAACCTTATTATTTATCCGAGGGGGTCTTGCAGTTGAGCAGACCCGGAGATGTAGCCCTTTAGGGGTGAACTCCGAGATCATTATGGTGTTATGTGGTGTATTCTCTTATGTCTCTTTATTCAGCTTTTTCATGTATGATTAATTTATGTAGAATGGTTAAGTGGATAATTGGAATTAACTATAAATGCTTTTATTCAGTTCTTTCTTGAATGCCATGTGGATCGAATGCATATTTGGTTGAAATGCGATTTATCGTAATGCATGTGTGAAATCGTCCTTTGAAATGCAATGAATTGGGTTATGGAATAATGTATCTTAGAGTAATGAATTATACTCAGTTGTTGTTAACGAATTTAGATATGCTTGGAAAGATCTCTTATGCTTTGATGAAATCCTAGTGTATTAGAATGTTATATGTATGGGTTGTAATTTTAAATGAAAAGATTGAATGAGGTTGATGAATGGATCTTATATGATGAATCCTTGTTGTGGTTTATATTTCCATCCTTGAAAGAAATTATCCTGAGTTGGAATTACCTCGTTATTAAGATATCTAGCTTTTTGGACTAATTGTGTGTGTAAAGTGTATTGTGAAAATTTAAGTAATCTCGTTGGGAAACTCTTTAGGAGATTGTCGTTAATGTCTTCCGCTATGTTATCTGAATCTTTGTTATCGTGTTGCATCTTATGTGTTGTAACTTTAAAAAAAAAAAATTTGCACTCTATTCTTGTTATTTTGGCTTATCCCTTCGGGGTTTCCTGGCGGGGCATTACATTTGGTATCAGAGCCCATGTTGCAAACATTGGGATCTCTGGTGTCGCGTGTGCCCTCTATTTGTGTGAGGTGTATCGACCTTATGTGTATGCTTTTCCTCCTTTTGCATGTGAGTGATTGAGCAAACCTTGTCGGGTGTGTAATGTGTGTGTTCACACCTTGTTTTCACCTTCTTGATGTTGGTGTTTGAGTGCTTATAGGTGCCTTGTGTGCTTATTGATGTCTTGGTCTACGATTACTCTTATTTGGAAGGAGAGTCGTATGTACCATTCCTTATTGAGCGTTGTACTCTTTAGACTAATCCAATTGGATTGGTCCGTGCTTGTTTTGAATCTGAAAGTGCGAATCGTGTTTGTTTAAGATTATGATCTAGCTTAGTGTTGTCTACTTGAAGGACTTGTATGGCAATTATTGAATGCTTAATTTGTAGAAAATTAAATGATTATCACCATTCCTCTCTCTCTTTCTGGGAAATTGAAATGATTAAGATATGTGTAATTACCTTTGATTTGAGTTTCTTGTTTGCAAGAGAGAAAAGGGTGTGACTTCTTGGACCCTTGAGTGAGCCTTATGTCGTTTATGTTTTTAGATTATTAAAGGGGCTATGGGTCTAAAAAAAAAAAAAAATTCATTTTGGGTGAATGGGAGAAAACTGTATGTGTATGTTTAAGAATTCTCCATGTGTATTGTGTAGGAGTAGCATGATTAAATTCTACCTTAGCAAGGTGCATTTTATGCGAATAGTTGAATTATGTGAAACTGCTTGGTTTGTAGAAGTATTAAAAAGAGCATGTTATTGTAGCTTCGAGAGAATATTAATGTGTTTTCCAAAAGATTGTTTTATGTGTTTCATTAAACCAGTTTGATTGAAGACTTATTTTAGCAAATGCTCCATTGAACTTGCTTTTGGGTATGTGTAATTACCTTAATGTGTTTAGAAAGTGCGAATGAAGAGCTTGTTTGATGTGCATGCATTAATATGTTTATTTGGGTAATAGCTTCTTGCTTATCTTTGATCGTAATGTGATCTTTTCTAATCAGTTGCAATTATGACTTGTGTCTATATTGCATTATTATTAAGTGAGTGTTCTTATGAGGTCTTGTATTATCAAAAAGATTGCCTCTCTTGATCTCTGTTTTGTTTGGAAAACTAGAACCTCTTGTTGCAACCATAATTATTGGAAATATTGTGTTAGGCTGATTGTCATCCTTCTAAACGGTAGTGAAATGGAAACCGTGTAATTTAAATGATAGGCTTATAGTGAGAAATTGTATAATGTAGCGTGATCTTGTTTGATCTTGCGTGTTTTGTAGGAAATAGTTTGGTTATCAAACTCTTTTTCCCTTCTCCTTGCCTAATCATAAGATTTTTTTTTTAGAAATGATATTAAAGAGTGCATTGATTGAAATAGAATGTTTATAAAACATGTGAAATTGTGTGTTTGCTTTTGGCTTCATAGTGATAGATGAAAGTCTTAAGCTTTAGAAATGAATTTTCTTAGCTAGTAATTTAATTATGAATGCTTAGTGAGATTCGAGAAAGATATAGGAATGATGTTATTTCCTTATAAAATTGTGAATTGTTAATTATTTCAGTATTTGAATCTAGAGTAAACTTGATTCAGTTATTTATATAGAAAGCATAATTGCAATCTTCCTTGTTTAGATGTTAGCGTACTGAAAAGTACTCTCTGTAAATGTGATTAAACCAGTGCTGGTGTAATTGTGTGTATTGTAAGAAACCAGTGCGTATTCTATGTGCCCAGGGATTGGTGAAGTAATCAACCATGGAGGATATGTTGCTTATGAGTATGGGAAACCATACTGTTTATGTAATGTTGCTTATTTGTTTCCCTACTGAGTACCAAACCTCGGGTTGTGGGTAACTCGGTATGTTAAGGGGTAGTATTTGAAGCGACCGTTCCTTGAATAGTATGGATTGGCGTGCGAGTAATGTCAACGCGAAGCGACTTTAGCTTCTCTACTTCGAGGAATGATATAGTTGTACTACTAAACTGTATCAAGGTGTACTCAATACTTTCCCTTTGATGAACCCATTTATAGGTTTATGTGTGTCAGCCTACTCTCTTCCTTATCTGAGCATATAGATGGTAGTTTTTGTGCATATTGTTGGGTTCTATTGGAGTATCTGTTGCCTTGTCTTCTTGAGAGGCGTGTTATTATTCTTACATAAGTTGCCAACTGGCCTGTGTTGGTAGACTTGTGGGTAGACCAGAGTCATGTATACCTCTGACTTACGGCGAGTATCCTTCTAGATACGTCGCTATGCGGGATGTGACCTGCGCGTGCTTTTTCCGCGAGGTGCACTACCATGCGGGATACGTCCATTGTGTGTTTTCTCCACTTGGGGTATTGCCATGCCACGTGACGACGTGATGCGGGGTGATGTCGAGGTACATACTGCCATGCCATGTGGATAGTGTGACTATGTCGCACCACATGATGAGCTACTGCAATAGCTAGTCAGTTGTTCCTTCCTTCCTCGTTGGTGGCTAGATGCTAGTCACATAGTGCTGTTATGTGCAGTTGTGATATTCTTTATATTTCTTTGGGGATCAGCAATTTAATTTACCTTGATTTTGAAAGTTTAGCCACAATCTTGTGATCTTTTGCACTTTGATTTGGTGTTGAAATTCCGGATTATTTTCTTGCCTTATTTTTGGAATTGATGATTTATTATCTTTATTCATCTGTATTTTGGTGGCTGAACTGGTTTATCATTATTGTTTTCGGTTGCTGGTCTTGTGTCGAAATGTGAAATTCCTCTCCAAGGACGTATGATATGAAATTGGTAGAGTGTGTGCGAGGAAGTTGTTGTAGGGAACCGTGAGGATGGGGGTATGTGAGGCTGTGATGCAGCTAGTATCCACTACCTACCTATGTGTGGTGACTATCTCTTGGAGGCTAACCACCTTGCACAACAAGGGATATTCACAGAGGTCTTGTATGGAAGGTAGCACCACTATGGTTTGCCTAGCACCATCAAGCCTTTGAGTGAGATATTGGATTCTTATGATCATATTGTTGTTCTGAGATTAGGCATAGAGATGTAGATCGTGCATGTTATCATTGACCGAGCATTAGACATGCTCACATGTGGCCTTTTCTGTTATGCATTTCAGTTATGTGGATGGTTATTATTTGTATCATGGAGTAAATTGTGTTAGCTTGTCGCTATGTTATGGGACATAGTCTTTGGAAAGGTTTTCTTATGCCTAGCAAGTGTAACCGATTGAGTTATTTATGTTGCTCTTATTTCATGAGAGTTAATTTGGCTGTAGAAATTGATATTTTGAGTTAGTTCCATTTGATAAAATTTTATGATAAAGATGGATTGGTAAAGGAAATTGATCTTATGGCATGTTTTTCTGTCATTTTAGATCGATAATTATGGTAATTGACGTTTACCTCATTGTGATGTTTTAATTTGGTGTACTGAAAGGAAGAAAATTCTTATTTCTCTGCTATGATGGTGGATAATTCCTGGAATATTGTAAGGAATGTATGGTTTTAAATGTATCTTGCCAATGGATTATGGCATTTGTAAAAGATTTAGCAATAATATTTCATTTATTTATGGAAAGATTCTATGTGCAATTTGACCTTTGTTGAATGAGTTTCAGGGCTAATGCGTACGACATGTTCTCCATCTAGCCTTACGACTTCCAGGAGTAAGTCGGAACCTAGGGGAGGAGAATGTAGTACCCCTACCGTAATCGATCTCTAACCTTGGTTTAATCTTGATTAGTTAATCGTAATATGATGTTACAATCAGATGTTTGATTTCACACATAGCTATTGATGTGGTTTTCTCACTAGTTGTATGCAGGTTATTCAGTGTACCTATTTCGTGATTTTAGTATCGGACTAACACTTTCATTAGATTTTATAAATGTATGCATGTATGATCTTTTGTTGCAGGAGATTTCAGGTGAGAAGTCGCATGAGTGCGAGGTTCGTTGTCACCTGGTTTTGCAGGTTTGAGCATACCTTTTAATCCTTAGAGTTGGATTAGGTGGTCGTAAGACCCTAGTCGACCTTAGTCGTGCTCAAGTGAGCATCGTTAGTCGTCGTCGGTAATCCCTTCTTGTTTGGGTTTGCGAGTCGTCTGTTTGGTTGACCTCCTCGGTTTGCGTGCCTAGTGTGTTTGGTTAATTGATGAATTAGTCCTTAGTAATTATCGTGATTAAATATGCGTTAGTGCATTGATGATTAATGGATTAATTAATCTGGTTTCCGTTATGTGATTTTCGTTGTTAATGAATTGCCTGTTTTAAATTGGAAGCACATTTGATTTAATGATTGAATTGGAATATTTAATGCATTATAATTATGTTGTTGAAAAGAACGTTTTAGATTTTTATCGCCATAGAATTAATTGCTTTCTGTTGGATTCTGGTATTTGAAAGGTTAAATTGAATTGATTGTGAAAGAAATCAATTTTTAATTGATTAAGCAAGTTATTTTGTTGATAGTTAAAAAAGGCTTAAATTTAGAGGATTAATTGTAAATAAAAGATTTTATTCCAAAAATAGAAATTGGGAGTCAACTCTTCCATATAACCCAATTTGGGAAATTTGGAGAGGATGGACAATTTTGGAGAGAAATTTTGGAAGGAATTTGGAGGATTTTGGATGGAGAAGGAAGAATTTGAGCAGCTGGAGATTGGGATTCCCCGTCAGATCTTGCCAGGAATGCGAGATCAGGTAGGAATCGTTTTTCCATTTGGGTTTTAAAAAAAAAAATATATAGGATACCCAAACACGTTCTTGTTGAATTTGTTCATTCTGTATATTGAATTCTGGAAATCTCAGTGGGTGTGGCGTTTTGGGGATTTCGAACTGTATTTGTGAAAAAAATATATGTTTATTTGATATCGAGCTGGGCGTTTAAATCAAGTTTGTTTTTTTAATCAAATCTCATTCTGGGATTGTAAACCAACTGTGTGTATTAATTTAATATTTAAACGTATTACTTTATGAATCTGGGCGTGCGTTTTTCACTGTAGGTTGGGGTTTGGGAGAGCGGGGAGCGGAGCTCCACCCGCTCCCCTCCCCTTCCCCCGCGCGTCCTCCCTTCTTTCCCCGCTCGTGGCTTTGTTTTTGCCTCCCCCGGGCTTCGCCGTGCGCGGCTCTCCCCTCTACTCGCTGTGTGGGTTACGGTGGCTGCGGCCTACGGCGGTGGCCGCAGGGGCCACGGTGGCCGTAGGGCACCGTGGCACCTGCGGGCACCACCGC
This sequence comes from Cryptomeria japonica, assembly GCF_030272615.1. Classification (NCBI taxonomy): domain Eukaryota; kingdom Viridiplantae; phylum Streptophyta; class Pinopsida; order Cupressales; family Cupressaceae; genus Cryptomeria; species Cryptomeria japonica. The sequence continues at coordinate 142,993,171 of NC_081415.1, forward strand.
GAGCGCCGCCCACGCCCTTGCCCTGCGGCTAGGGTTAGGGCACGGCCCTCGCCGCGTTCCATGCGTGTTTTTTTTTTAATTGCTTTTCCTTTTTATAAAAGAGCTTAGTTTTAATTAAATGCATTTCTTTGTTTAAATGTAGTTGTTTTAAACGAAGTTTCAAATGCGTATTCAATGTAATGTTTAGTATAAAAAAAAAAAAAGGGAAGAAAAACATATGATATTTATATCATTTAAAGGAGAGTAATTTTAATGTTGAGTTTAATTAGTTTTAAACTGGATTAGGGTGGCATATAGTGGTAAATGATAATTAGATATGGATTTATTTTATAATGGGTTCATAAGTGAATTAATTATTCAATCCCATTTCTCGACCTATGCTCCTTTCCTGATTAAGTTTTAAAACTGTTGATTTTCGCAATTGAAAATTGTTGATGATGTTAAATTTTATCGTGGAACAGATCATTTGAGTAACTGTATAGTAGTGAAATACTTATCGTTGGGTATTGAAATTAAACGATGTGCTTTTGGAAATGATTAGCTTCTTTAGTTTCTCTTTCTACATTTTTATTTCCGTAATTCGTATAATGCATCTGGAAGTGAAATTATGAATCTGTAGAGATTGATTTTAGTCTAGTATGTTAATGACGTTTTGATTGGAGTTTAAATATCTTATTTTAATTGTTTAATGGTTGTCTGAAGTTGATTTTCATGAATTTGGTTTAAGAACTCATTGTGGCTTTAATTTGCCTGTTCGATGCTTGAACCTTAGGAGTTAGAAAACCAAGAACAAATTATCCCTTGTTGAGGTAGATAACTGTAACCTGTTTTTAGATCATGTAGAAAACTTGATCGTTTTTAATGTTTAAATCAACTTGAGGGAATAATGTCTTTTCTGATTATTGCATTGCGAGTTTAATTACTGTATTCGCTTTAATTATGAAATGGCATGTTTTGCTTTGTAAGTAGGACCCTGTCGTATGGATGATTTGGTGTTCCTGTATCAGTCCTTGAATTCCGAGTTGATTGTTGTATTGTGATGTTGTCATAATTGGTTTTATCCTCTTTGAGTGAGTCGAATAATGATTCGTGGTTAACCTTAGTTGTCAGGTATCTAGATTAGAGTACCGTCAGTAAGTGATTACCGTTGAGTCGTGTTTGACCAGATGATTGTTCTCCTTCTTGAACTCCGTTCGTCTTACCATGTGTATTTCGTGGTTTGAGTTCGTCTGAGTTAGCCTAGTGTCATATGGGAAAGTGGATTTCGATTGGGGGCCGCGCCCAAAGTGGCTGCTAGATAACCCGTCGAAAGTGAGTCTAATAAGTGATAACCTAAGTAGATTAGAAAATGATCTCTAAATAAGATAATGTGCCTCACACATGGGACGAGTGCTAGCATAGACTCGACATGCTGTGAGAAGGCCTGAAATGGCAAACTACCTTCCTTGTCTTCACGAGAGGATGTGTGGGTCCACATGAGGCTTGGATGGGCCGGAAGTTCGGATTAGGTTGCCAGGGTTACCAGTGTATGGGCCGGGACCTATGAAGACTTGCCATGGTATCCATACCAGGTTGTGTGATGACACTTGTCCCTACGTTCGCTAGTGGGTTGTCATTTGTCCTGTCTTGAGTACCTTTGTGTGTTGTCCCTTGTCGCTGCCCTTGTGAGAGTCGGTTCCATGTTAGACCTTGGGTGGTGATGGCTCAGTTTATGGATGCTCTTCTGGACCTCTTGTTTTAGCTTTGATTATGTTCAGCTGGATCCTGTTCTTTGTAAGGATCGTTTATGTATTATGGACCGATGTGGTCATCTGTATATTATTTATGTATCGCCTTGATGGCTGGATTGTACGGTGTAACCTCTTGTACTCTTAACCTTATTATTTATCCGAGGGGGTCTTGCAGTTGAGCAGACCCGGAGATGTAGCCCTTTAGGGGTGAACTCCGAGATCATTATGGTGTTATGTGGTGTATTCTCTTATGTCTCTTTATTCAGCTTTTTCATGTATGATTAATTTATGTAGAATGGTTAAGTGGATAATTGGAATTAACTATAAATGCTTTTATTCAGTTCTTTCTTGAATGCCATGTGGATCGAATGCATATTTGGTTGAAATGCGATTTATCGTAATGCATGTGTGAAATCGTCCTTTGAAATGCAACGAATTGGGTTATGGAATAATGTATCTTAGAGTAATGAATTATACTCAGTTGTTGTTAACGAATTTAGATATGCTTGGAAAGATCTCTTATGCTTTGATGAAATCCTAGTGTATTAGAATGTTATATGTATGGGTTGTAATTTTAAATGAAAAGATTGAATGAGGTTGATGAATGGATCTTATATGATGAATCCTTGTTGTGGTTTATATTTCCATCCTTGAAAGAAATTATCCTGAGTTTGAATTACCTCGTTATTAAGATATCTAGCTTTTTGGACTAATTGTGTGTGTAAAGTGTATTGTGAAAATTTAAGTAATCTCGTTGGGAAACTCTTTAGGAGATTGTCGTTAATGTCTTCCGCTATGTTATCTGAATCTTTGTTATCGTGTTGCATCTTATGTGTTGTAACTTTAAAAAAAAAAAATTTGCACTCTATTCTTGTTATTTTGGCTTATCCCTTCGGGGTTTCCTAGCGGGGCATTACATATATGGTCTAGAATACTTTGAAACTGGGGTCTTAGTTAGTAAAGAATGGTCTCTTTTGGATTTTTCATATAGGTTCATGTGCTCTTTTTTGGCTAGATTCTTGGGATGGTCATCCTTCTATCCTTTCTACTCATCCTCACCTTCAACCCCTTTGCAATACTTATACTACTACTGGTTGGGACATTGTTGATAATTATAAGATTTCTCATAATTATGGGTTGGTGGCTCATTTTCACTGGAAACATCCTTTTGAATGGGCACTAGGAGGAACTGAGGAAGATAGAAAAGAGTTGGCAAAAATTTTGGAGTCTCATGAGTGAACCATCTTGGCTGGGACTAATGTTTTGGCTTGGAAAATTAGTGATCTATCTGGAAAGTTTTTTGTTTCTACAGGTTATGGTGAGCTAGTGCAGTAGAATTTTGGGGACATTTGGGTTCCTTGGTGGAAGCAAGTTTGGTAAAAGTTCTCATGGTCCAAGTGCAATTTTTTGATGTGGTTGGTGGTTCACAATTGGTGTCTTACTTGGGATAATTATGCAAGCATGGTTTTCAGGGCCCTTTGATGTGTGTGTTGTGTCATAATAGTGAAGAGAGTGCCTCTCATCTATTTTTCCAATGTTCCTTCACTAGACATATTTGGCACTTTTGGTGGGATGTGTGGAAGCAAGCTTCTTGGCATGTCTCTTCTTTTGCTGAGTTTTTTGTTTGATTGGGCAAGGCCCCTGTCAAAACCTCTTTTCTCCAAGTTGCTTGGACTCTTGGCCCTTCTTTTATTATTTGGCATATTTAGTTAGAGAGGAATCATCATATCTTCCAATATTTGTTGTTGGGGATCAACCGCTTGTGGTGAAAAATTATCTCATCTTTGGGAGAAACTGTTTGACAAAATGTGACTTGGCAGACATTGTGGATTTTACTGATGTTATTTTATACATCTATCTCCATCTTCCTCCTCCTCATGGCTAGCTCTTAAGAAATAGATGTAGAAACCCTTTTCAAAAGATAATATATGGTGGGGAGGTGGAGCCTTTCTCGGAAGGGCATTCTCAAAATCAACATGAATGGGTCTTCTCGGGGAAATCCTGGTCCTGCTGGAATTGGTGGAGTTGGTAAAAATAGCTTGGGAACTATTTAGTTTATTTATTTTTATTTATAAATGTCATCATACTAATAATTTTATGGAGTCTCTTGTTATTTTATATGTTGTGGAGTGTGCATGTGCTATTGGATGGAGCATGCTCATTTCTGAATCCGATTCATAGGTGGTGGTGTATTTGTTGACTCGACAACATTCTATAGATGTTAGTTGGTAGTTAGTTTTGGTTGTTAACCAAATTCTTAATTTGTATTCATCTTTGGATTCTATTGCTTTCACAAATATCCCTTAGGAGTAGAACAGAGTAGCAGATTGTCTAGCCAAATGGGCTTCTGATAAAATGCTAAACTAGAATATTGTGGATAAGGGTCAATTACCCTTGGGTTTGCAGCAATAGATAGATCACATAGTGGAACTTGATAGGGATGTTTGATGTCCCTAATTTGTATTTCTTCTTGTTTGAATAAATTTTAACCCCTCTTTTATTGGTGTCTATAAAGAGAAATCATAATTTGATGTATTATTTTGGCCATATTTCTTTGGGTTCTATAACTTGTTATCAACTTATTGGTACAATAAATCTTTGGAATGTGATACTATCTCAGTCTACTACTCAAATATCTTTCTTTTTAGCTTGATGGTCAACTTTCATTAGTCCATTTGTTAAAGTATACATTTTTTATCGTCCTCAATTCAATGAATTTGGCTAATAGTAAAATTTATACTTTAACAATCTCTTATTTCAAGCCCCAAGAACTAGTACTTAACCAATCATTTTACCACCTTTTTAATTATATATTAGTAATCTAGACTAATTTTTTGCATTCTGGTTGTATTCTTTTGAAACTCTATTATCAATCTCTCCATCTCCTTGAGTTTCTTTACCTAATATTTAAAAAATTAAAATAAAAGATTCAATTTCACATTAAAATTCATTACATTAGAAGATACATTTGACAAAAAGATTAATCTAGGGCTTTAAGATCTAAATATTGTATTTTTATTGAATGAATATAATAATTGAATAGTTGCTTTGTATCTTTTCCTGAGGAAGTGGTCTTCAGTTGTGCAATTTTGTCTTGTATCTTGCCTAAGGTTGTGCCTGTTAGTTTGCAAGTCTCGAGTAGTGAACTATTTGGCTAGTGACCTTAATCATTGTAAATAGTTATTATTATATATTGAGAGATTGATAATCGCTGTAGTTTTTCCTAGTTTAGGTTGTCCACATAAAGGTATTGATGTTCTTGTGCTAAAGATTTTGATAGTTTAGTTGTTTACTTTCATGTATAAGTGTCTGGACAAATAATGTTCAAGTAACTTAATATGATCAATGTTTTGTATATTCAAATTCACTCAAGCCCCCTCTCAACTATCTATAGTGTTCAATATAGTTGATGCATGATTTTATAACTTCAAATTAACCTATAGAACAAAATTATTTATCATGAGACCCATTATTTCTATTCCTCAACCAAGCTAGACAAGGTCTATATCTATTTTCCACTCATGACTAGAGTTGACATTAAGGGGATAGATTACTATCATTGTTGGGGAGGAATGTGAATTAAACTATTGGAAAATACATCTAGATAGAATAAATATTTGATATATTTAAACAAAGGTTATTACTAATTCATAATTAAACATATAATAGGTATTCAGAGACTGCCCATTAATGCTCATCCATAGAAAAGTTGATAAGATGAGATGAGAAAATTTCCCCAAGTTTCCATGCCAATCACCAATAGTCTTCTTTGCTTGAATTGATGACAGATCCATATTTTAGTCACATCAAGATACAAACTCTCCAATGTTGGTCAACTAAAGTGATGAATTTTCTTATAAAGAATATTGAAAGAAGATTGAAAAATGCTAGTGGAGATTAAGGAAGAAATGTTATCTAAGGAAATAATGAATGTATGGAAAGTGTAGAATGTTCTTCTTACTTCCACCGCGACTCTATTTATGATTGCAACTTTCATAAAATTACACCTCAAGGGGAGTTACAAATATAGTGATGTTGTAATTAGATTAGGCAACATGGAAATCATCTACTATGCACCTCATGAAACTTCACTATAAACAAAACCTTAACTACACTTAACCTTTTCTTCCCCATCATCTTAGCCAATAGTGAACACAATCAGATATTAACCACCACTAGTCACCTTTAGATGCATATGACACATGGTAATATTAATTATGATAATTAATTTTTCTTTAGCTTTTTTAATAGTTTATTTGAGTAGATGCTCAATGTTGATTTTGGTTTTGGAGACATGGAAGATACAATCTATCTCTTTTCTCTAGTTATTTATTCCTTAGATTTCCCCTATATGAGAGAGAATGAATAGTTAATATTGCATTGCAAAAAATTTGGAGTTAGACTAAGCCTTATTTAGGTGATATGTAAGCATTCCCCCATGCAACTCGTAGTGCCAAACTTTTTGTCTTGAGTCAACATAAAATTTATTCTACAATTTTCCAAGTGTTATGTTGTTCAAGAGAGGTAGTTAATTAAAAATAGTTCAAGGTTTCTAGTTAAGTTGAATCCATTTTGGTAATGTAGAGGTAATATTTATTTAAATCACTTCCTTCAACACCCATGAGTTTATTGCACCAAGAGAAATTTTATGTGGTAACTAACTTCAAAATAAAACTTGCAACATTATTTAATTTGTCAACCTTATCTATTAGTACCTTACCATTCTAAAAAATTTCTCCTAAAAAGTGATAATAAACATCAAATTTCTTAGTATGTTCTTAATATATGAGTTTTTGGCAAAATAAATACCACTATAACTATCACATCTAATCCTCATAGTTATATGATCAAAGCCAACACCATGACCAAATCTTTGTATCCTTAAATTCTCCTTAGAAGAATGTGTTGCACTGATATACTATTATTTAGTGGTGGAAAAAGAAACTATAGGGTACCTTTTACTCATCCAACCCACTACTCATCCAAATAAAGTAAATACATAGCCTCTTGTGGACCTTCAACTATAAAAATTACCTAGAAAATCTAAATGAACAAGCTATTGTAAATCCAATGACTTAAATGGACCATTAGTACCATAAAAATAAAAGTAGTAATCATATGTACTTGACAAATATCTAAACACATTCTTAAATATTTTTTAGTGCTCTCTACTAGGATTAGATATATAATTGCTTAGAACTATAATACTTATCTAAGGAACCCCAAAAGAACTAACAACAAACAACTAAAATAATAGAACAGTAATTTTTTAAAAACATAATACATTTCATCTTTAAACTCATCATATAATTAACTATTTCATTGCACAAGTGTAAGATAATCATACATAGAAAACACATCTTATCTGGGTTCCCTAACATTGCTTCTATGCAATGCTCCTAAACAAAGTCAATGATACATAAACCATAAATGAAATGACAATAACATTACATAAAACATGAACAACTATAACTGTGCTCATTTTCTTCACCAAACCAAATGTTCCTATAATAACCTTTCAGCATAAGATATGATAGACCATCCATCCACATAAAAACAATTAGTACCAACACTAACCACTTAACATTAATTCTAGAATTACCTTACTTTATATTATGTCCATTTATATTATATCAAACTCCTTATGGAATGTTCAAGATAAAATAATAATAATATAATTACAATTCTTCACAATGATACATGACACATACTAATATAATAATTGAATAACTTGCATTATGAATAAGGAGGTACTAGAATGAAGATGAGAAGATCCATCGAACACTCCCAAATCAAGGTTGGAAACAACCACCTAGCTTTGTGAAACCCTTATGTCCACCCACTATTCTCAAAAGAGCCCCAAAGACACAAGAAAACAAGGTCAACATTCAAACATAACATCAACATCCAAGGGAACACAAGGTATACAAAAGGATAGATAATATACACCACAACGTTCCACCAGAGGCTTCTATACACAACCACATAGGATAGGGTTATAGAGTACAAGTAGGAAAGGGTTTAATCACATAGATTCAAGATGAGTTACCCTGGAAACCTCTCTAGGCCTCGACCACCATTTGATAACTCATACAAAACTGAACAATCCTTTCTTTAGATGATATTAGTTTGTATGCCACTAGTACCTAAAATATGTTGCTCCTAGTTCAAAACCCTAACATTTCTCAAAGTGAAGGAACTAAAGAAAAAATTTCCTTTGTTGAAGATGTTCCCTCCTTGTCCAAAGAAATATTGTTGAGAAAAGCCTTGGTTTGTTCTCATCAATAGCAAAATATAAGCCTTGGTTTTGATACCTCTCTATTAATTGTGGAACTAGGCCAAAACCCCACTCTTGATAAAGGAAAAAAGGTGCGTAATCCCCAATGTAGTAGCAAGAATTATAAGGTGGGTAAAGGGAGACCTATTAAAATTGCCCATAAAAATAGTTTGGCTACCTCAACCCACCCCTCTCCAATCATTGAAATTTCAAATGAGGAATATGTTAAGGAAGATATTATGACCTCCTCAAGTGATAAGATGTTGGTGAGTCTTGCTAAGCTTATAGTGGTGGCTATTATTGTTACTACACTTGGGAAAAATCTAACCTGAATAAGAAAAGTAGGCCCAATTTGAGGATTCAACTTCTTATGGGGAAGTTAGTGAGGATAGTGAAAAAACTAAAGAGGAATAACTAGACCTAATTTTTGAAGACTCCCTTTCTCAATCCCCACCATATAAGACACAATCAGAGGAAGCCTTAGAAGGGCTTAATATTATTAAAGTATATGGTGAGGAGGATGAAGAGGAACAAGAAGATAAAGGGGATACAAGAAAGGAGTATAAATGTAGGTATTAGCCATGAAACTTGAAAACCTTGCAACAAAGGTGGAAATTTTGGAAAACCCATATAAATATAGTAAACATAAGAAGAAAATAGAGAGATTATACAATTTAGAGAAATCAATAGAATAGTAATGAGAATAAATAAGAATCTCAAGAACAAAACTCTACTTATGATGGTTACTATGGGGATACAAGTTGAAAGAAGGGTGAAAAAGAATGGTCAACAGAACAAGGATGATGATAAGTAAAATGTAAATAAGATTGCAACTTCCACAACTTGGGAGGCATCTCTAGAGAAATCGGCCAAGGATTGAGACTCTATATTTTAGAGTTTGTTATGTTTTTATTGATGCTCTATTTTTTCAGTTACTAGTATTTCTAATATGTTGTCTCTAGACTCTATTTTTACTAGTTTTCTATATGTACTATTAATAGTTAATTAGTTAGCATTACATTTTTTTCTAGATCACCCTCCAAGTCTCTAATTTTTTTACGACTTTTAAGTGTCCTTTGTAAGGATTAGGTCTCTTCCCCCACTTATCTCAACAAAATTAAATGATAGTGGTGTCACTTTATTCACTTTATAAAATCAATCATAACTTTCATATAAATTATAAGATTTTAAAAATTCAAAATGTGTTGGAAATCTAGTTTGATGATCTATGCTATGGTAAAATTTATTTCCCTATATATTCTATTAAAAATTTGGTAAATTCATTCAAACTCACTAAACAAAGAAATAATTGTATGAAAACATGTATATCCTAGCAAATACAATAAATGCCACAAAATACAAAAAATATTCCACTATAGCACAAATTATTGTATATAACACAATTGTTCAAAAATAGGGAAAACCTAGGAAGTATAAATGCTCCACTTTACAACATGTCGTACCCCTCCATGCTTTTCTTCAAATACTTATTACTTTTACTTGTTAGACTATGTTTGACTCATTATGTGTTATTCATTTCGTTTGTGTGTGTATGGATAAATTCATGTGATCTATGTTATTGGACTATTTTATGATGCTTATATGTTTAAGGATAAGATTACTATTATGATTTATTTGAGATGGAGATATTGATGTTAGTAATGATATACTTATGACTTGGATACATATTGTTGATTTATTATGATGCTTTATGAGATGTTAATCTATGATCATGTTGGTAAATAGATTTGTCACTGTGATTGTTTCTCCGAAACTGGCCCTGCTTGCCCAAAGAGCAGTGACAACTGTGCAAATAGTTGAAGAGATTGCAATTTGTCATGGTTGTGAAGTGTGATACTTGCAGCTGCAACATAAACACTCAATAGATCATTACAAGCATGGTTAGAAAATTTAAAGCAAAGAAATATAAAACCATGACAAAGAGATCTATCACCTCCTAAGAGATGCGAGTGTGGATATGCTCTCAAATCTAGATAAGAAAATTCCAGTGACTTGACTACACCTAGACGGAGGATTTGAAATGATAATGATGCAATTAAGCTAGAAAAGAGATTGATTAAGCTACATGATTCAACAATTATGATAAAAAATAATCAAATTAAGATACATCTAAGATGCAATTGCCTATAATAACAATGCTCAAATGATATGATAAGATGAATATGCCTATAATAACAATGCCTAATATGCAAATGAGATAGATGGTTTGTGCTCCAACATGGGGGATATTTATAGAGTTTCCAAGGCCAGGTGTGAGGTGGCAGGAATCAACACTCAAGATTGAATCTGAAGATATCAAGGGTGAAATTGGAGGAGGTTGGAGAAGAGGTTGGAGGAAGGGACACTTGTCATCTCTATGGTGACAAGTGTCAAAGAGCCTTGCTCATGAGAGGGCAAGTGTCCAAGAGAGGAGACATGTGGCCTAAAATGCCATGTGTCTCAAGAGGAGAGTATCCACACCATAGGAGGTTAGGATGTGCAAGCTAAGATAGGGTTAGTTAAACCCAAGGTTAGATGGAATGGGTTAGGTTAGGTGGTTAGAAGTTAGGAGCTATGTGGGGAATTTGAATTTAAATCTTTTAATAATAAGAAAAGGCTAATTAACTTTCAACAACTCATAGATTGATTTGTTTTGATTAATTAGGAGATTAGAAGAAATGAATTTGATGGGAGAGGATTAATTAATTTGAATTAATAAATCAAAGGGGACCATTGAAACGAACCTATTAAATAAATCCTTAGATTTATTAATAAGTATATGAGTGGGAGAATTTAATCAAATTGTTAATGAATTCAATTAAATTGGGAAGGAGGATTAATTAAATAATTGATTATTCAACTAATTATCTTTAGACCATTTTTAGGTGTATACATTTTCCCCCTCTTTGAAGTGAGGTACAATGATGCGTTGATTCAAAGAATAATTTCATTTTGATGATGATATTGGTTTGATAGGATGCCCTTCCCATTGATTGATAAACTGTGGTACAATTATGCCCCCTTGAGAGATCAATTGAGATAATTGACTGTTGGAGTGTTTTGGATGGTTGCAATATTGATGGCCGGATGAGAAAAGATTTGATTCTGCAACATTGATTGATGAAAGTACAAGTTCTTTGATCACGATGGTGTGGTTCTTAATGATTGATAGAGGTATAAACTCAATTAAGAGGTCTCCCAGCCTTGAAAATCAAGGTTTGATATACCCGAAGGTACGAAGGAGAGCTATTCCCGAGCACTGTCATTGACTTGATTTTCATTAAATCATGTTTATTTTATAGTGGGTTGGAGTACTTGGTGTTAGCCATTCCCACTTGGGTTGTTCCCCTCTCACTGAACTTAATGGTTTTGGCCTTATAGGCTCCTTGAGAGGGCAAGCCCGCTAAAGATATGCACTATTGAAAGAAAAAGATGATTCTAGCTTTCTGATCACCTAAGAAAGGTGAGAGCATACTCGCCTATCATCAATAACACATAAGACATTTTTGTTCATTTCCCTTAGCAAAATAAGTGTGCCTAGAAATAATTACAGAATACACAAAGTTTGGTTGAGTTCTTTTAGGCAACTTGCAAGATAGATACATTAGTAGTCATGATGTATTTTTATGAAATGAATATTTGACAAGCACAATCTTTGATGAATCATCTTGCAAAAACTAGTTAGGCTGTCAAAAAACACACAAATAGACTAGGGTTAGCATTAGTAATAATCAAATTAATGCATGAAAACCCTAAAATGCAATCTGTTTTGAAAACACATAAGAAAAATTTTGTACGACACTATTTACCTGTGCGTATGAGTTTCCTTCTGAGATCGTACAAGTGCAAAATGGAACTCGTATGACAAAAAGGAACTTGTACAAGATTCTGATTTAGACTCAGCCAGAACTGAAGATTTTGTTGGCATTTTTGTTGTTTATGTTGTAATTGTCATTGATGGACACACACTTGTATTGAGATCCCCTTTATATGTATGAGCTCATGCTCAACTAGTATTTGTTCCAACCGGTATGTGGTATACTAGTCTTTAGACTAGTGGTGATTTTGCAGAATGTGTTTCCTAGTCTGAAGCAGCATGTCGACCCCAAGCGGTTTGTAGCTCACAAGCGGTATGAGGGAGCAAAGCGGCACAACACATTCTTACCAGTCTTCATTATTGTCAAACCGGCGACCGGTATTTTGTATGAACTGGTAATACTCTATGATGAGTTACCAATCCATCGATTGTTTGACAGTGCTAATACATTGATGGTGCTAATACATTGACGGTGCTTTTTGTGTCGTGTTACTGAGTATGTCTAGATTCATTGAACCTAGAAAATTATAATGTAATCCTATTGGAATGATATGAAATCAGATTCCTTTAAAAGGACATCATGTCTAGGGTTTTAAGTTGTTACTGAAAGGGTTAATGTCAAGCTAGGGTTTAAGGTGGAAGTTGAGAATGATCTTATTTGAGAAGATCAAGTTGTAACTGCAAGAGAGAGAGAAGACTGAAGTAATGCTAGAATGCATTAGCTATGAGCAATACTAGATCTAACCAAGCAATTTGTCCTATTAGATAGATCAAACACTTGTTGATTACTCACATCTTTGACAAGTCTATAGCCCTTAACCGGGTAGGCCTCAAAGCCTTTGTAAAATCCTCTAACAAGGTGGTTCACACATGTGAATCTAAAATCCTCTAACAAGGTAGTCTTTAATCAGACTTTTCTCCTAACAGAGATTGAGATTCCTATCAAGATCTGTTCTAGTGAAGAACATTGTAAGACATTAACCAGTTTGACCTTAACCAGTCTGGTTTCTATTCTACAAATAGTGACTTGTGAGTTTCATCTCACCATGATTTTTCCCAGTTGGGTTTCTACATCAAATATCTTGTGTTATGGTTGTATTGTTTTTGTGGGTGAATGCTTTACTCACATTTTGGTTTGCATGTGTGGTAACTGGTTTGACTGTTAGACTTCTTTACCGGTTTATCTTTAGACTATGTAAGTGTTTTAGTGGAGAAATTTTTGGCATACTAATTCACCCCCCCTCTTAGTATTCATCAATTGGTATCAGAGCCTACCTTTCTATAAGTTTAACCACTTGGAAAGAGATATGGTGGAATACACCTTGAGGGAACTTACTCAATGGCTCACTAAGTCTGAGCAAGCCTATGATGATCTTATGGTAAAATACAAGGCATCTCAAGCAAAAAGAAGAGAACATGCAGAGAGGCTGATGGAACTATCTGAAAGTAGTTCTGAAGATGAAGCTAACATGGAAGCCATGATTGCTGAAGTAAATAAGTTGAATGATTCAAACTCCAATCTGAGAAAGGAGTTGGAAGGACTGACTATTCAGTTTAGTCAAGAGCTTGAGAACCAGAGGAAAGCTAAAGATCTGGTAAAGGACAGCGATCATGAGATCTCCAAGTTGAAACAAGAGATTAGTGCACTGACTGCTCGCCTTCATGAGAGTAGAATGGGAAAGGAAGACATGCAAGGAGAACTAAACATAGCCATCATAGAAAATGCAAGTCTAATGGAGACAAACACTGCTATTTCCAAAGAACTCTTTGAGTCAAAGGAAATACTTGCTAAGTTTGGCAAAAGTACTGTCAAGCTAGAGCAAAAGCTTGAGTCATCTAGACTAGCAAAGAATATGAATGGTCTTGGTTTTTCTGGACATGAGGAAGGAGAATCCTTAGGAACAAATGTTGAAGCATCAAAGAAGCAACTGACACTCAAAGGAAAAGGTAAGCAAAAATTCAAACCTGTTTGGTTTAACTGCCTTAAAGAAGGACACACTGCCAATGTATGTAGGAGCAAAGCCTACAATAATTTTCCTTATTTTATCAACAATGTACCTAGATCTAATAAATTCAATGGTCATTATTATGCATGCAACAAGTTTGGGCATAGAGCATTTGAATGTAGGTCTATAATGAATAACACTGGAAGATATCCTTAGAGGACCCAAGGAACTGGTCCCGAACCTTTTATGAACTGGAACCACAACCGGTTTAATGTCTTCAATCATCAGTCAAGAAGTGGTGGCCATCAAGCGGCAACCAGATGGAGAGAAAGTTGTATGATCTATCATGGTCATGGTCACACTACTATAACATGCAGAAGGAAGAATGGAAACATGTACAATGGACCTTGGAGAGCATCTGGACTTGTTTGCTATCACTGCAACAAACCGAGTCACATTGCAAGATTCTGTAGAAGCAGAAAAAGTATATCTGATGATATACTGGTCACTCAGGAAGGAGAAATAGATGTTGAAAAAGTTCAAAGGGACATGAAGAAAACATGGAGGAAGAAACCAATAATGTCAGAAGAGGAACTGGTTTCTGCACCTAGTGTGGAAATATTAGAACCAACAAACTAAGCCTTAAAGGCTTAGGGGGAGCAAATGGCGAAATGCTTTCAAACCCCTGGTTGACATCGGTAAAAGACCTTAATTGGTATGTGATACTTGTCACTTGGCAGAAGACTGGAAATAGTAAAAAGGCAAATTAGGGTTTATGCCCTAATAGAGGAGCATCAATGATGGTAGGTGAGAAACATGTATAAATGCATTTTTCAAATCATTTCTCACTATCTAGTTTTGAGCAAAGAAAAGTTTTCAAGTGCATAGTGAAGTAAAGGCGATTTCAGCTTAGATTTCAAGAAATTGGATAACCTTGAAAGAGATTCAAATCCAGTTTGCAAGCGGTAGTAGAGAACTCAAAGTGGTGATTTGGCATCCGACGGAGAGTGGAGTGAAGCAGAATCGGGAAGCCCTAAATTCGTGTTTGAAAGGTATTTTTCGTGTCCTTGAAATACTCTTCAATGGCTTCTGCATCACATACAAGTTCAAGTACATCCATAGAGTCGAGAAGTTTTATTCAGAGGAAGTCCAAATATAATGCTTTATCACAAGTTCCAGCTAGAGTCATAGTTGAAGAAGGAATTTCTGATTATATTAATTGCAAAAATAGAAGACCTAGAGTCTTTAGCTATTCATACTCAATTAGGTCTATTTTGTGGCAAGGACAAAAAGATCAAACTAGAATTTAGTGTCATAGAGAAGAAGAAATTCCACAATTCAGTGTATTTTCTAGAAGACTTCACAGAGGATCACATTAGGATCATTTTGAGTAGAGTCCATGGTGACAAGATGTACCTAGAGAGGATGCATGACACCATGCCTCAGGCAATTCATGCAGTCACTAGTTTCTACAACATAGGGGAAGTGCCAACCCTGAGAAAAGTGAGCAAAATGGAGATGACTAGGCTCATCGATTCAACAAGTGATTCATGGGGTATGACAATCAATCCTATCAAGGATGATCTAGTGAAATATGCTTGCATGGTGATAGAATATAGAATGTTTTCAGCTAGCAGGATTAATTCTGTATCTGCTGCAGCAGTAAATGCCACTTACCAAATGATAAAAGAGGATGCATCTTTTGACTTATGCACCGACATGCAGAGGCAACTCTTGCTAAATCTTAAGGCAATCAAGTAGGACAACTCACTGAGGTTTAAGTTTTGACAACTGCTGGTAGGGTTGTTTTTCTATTTTCAAGGCTACTTTCTTGGTGTAGGAGATGTCCAGTGGTCCCCTGACAAACCAGTAACCAAGCAGATAAAGGAAAGCATGCAAGCCATTGGAACCGGCTACCCTGAGGTACTGAACAAATATTTTGATGAGTTCAAAAGAAAGATGAGTTAGAGGGTAAGAATCTTAGGTGACATAGTGAAGAAATATGAAGATGACATCTGTTTCACTATTCAAGTGGACAAATGCCTAATGGAGGCTGTTGAGCCTAGAATGGAGGAGGTAGAGCCAATGGGCTATGAAGTTATGTTTGACATGCTAGAGGGGTATGCCTCAACCCTTATTGCCTCACCTCTTGATCCAAAGGCTAAGAGGACTGGAACCTACTTGGAGAGGATTGCACTAGTTGAAGAACCATCGACGAAGAAGGGAAAAGAACTGACAACTAAGAAAGCTAAGATAGTGCCTGCAGCATCGGCATCGACTACCACTGCAACTCCAAGAGTGACCAAGCAGTCACTGGTAAAGAAGAAACCAGAGGTAACACCAGCAAAAGTCTTTGAAAGAAAGAGGAAGACTAAGGCAAATGAACTAGACTCCAAAGAAACCGAGTCTGATGAACAGCCAAAGAAGGCAAGTCAGACAAAGAAGATGAAGAAGAATGAACTGGCAACATCCACACCGGTAATATAGACATCTCCTCATACAAACCTTTGACACATTGTCAAAGAATAGTAAAAAATATTAGGAGAAAGTTACTTCATGATTTAATGGACTATTATGATGAATGTAATAGTGAGGAAAAAGATGAAGTACTACAAGAAATCATTCTTTATTTATGTAAAAATGACCAGTCACCATCAGAGATTAAATCTCAGACACCGGATTCATTATTTAAAGCATTAGATAACAAATGGTGCATTACCATTGAAAAGGAATAGGAGATTAGGGAGAAATTCTTTGCACAGTACTTCCCCAAACTCTCTAATTTAGAATTATTTGATGCCCTGGATCAAAATAAAGGTCTCTTCTTCACAAGGAGAAGAAGACTTTGGTTGTTGGAGGGGAGAGTTGATGATGTTGAAAAAGATACACATCAGCATATGGCTCATGCTATCAGCTCTCACAAAGCATGAATGGCCAACCTCCAAGTGGAAAAGGAACTGGTTATTTCCAAACTGGATGAGGTCTTCGATGAGGAAGGAAACCTAGTTGAAGAACTAATTGACACCATCAATGTTGATGCCCTGGATGTAGGTGATGTCACTCAGGACATACCTTATGAGGGAACTGAATAGGGGCAATAGGCCAATCAGGGTGGTGAACAAGCTGAAGACACAAGCCAGTGGCAAAGGAACAGGAAGAGAAAAAGCAGAAGGATGAAGATGAGAAATAGAAGAAAGAGGAAGAGAAGAGAAAAGAGGAAGAGGAGAAATAGAAAGATGAAGAAAAGAAGAAGCAAGAAGATGACAGGAAAAAGAAAGAAGAAGAGGATAAGGAAGAAAAGAGAAAGAAGGAAGAAGAGGAGAAGAAAAAGAAGGAAGAGGAAGAGAAGAAGAAGAAGGAAGTAGAAGAGAAGAAGAATAAGGAAGAGGAAGAACAAAAGAAGAAGGAAGCAGAAGAGAAGAAGAAGAAGGAAGAGGAAGAACAAAAGAAGAAGGAAGAGGAAGCATAGAAGAAGAAGGAAGAAGAAGAAAAGATGAAGGTAGAAGCAGAGCAGAAGCAGAAAGAAGAAGAAGACAAGAAGAAGATGGAAGAGGAATAGAAGAAAAAGAGAGAAGAGAAAGAGAAGGAAGAGAAGGAGAGGAAAAAGAAGGAAGAAGCAGACAAGACAATCGAAGTGATGAAGAGCACACAGATGGAGACTCCTAAGGTAGCTGGTAGCCAAGCCAAACCGGTTGCTATCTCGAGCCCCATTGATCTCCAATCTGCAAGTGAGTCTGAGCTTATGCAGAGCATCAAGGTTGCCCAAGAGCACCTTGAAGGAATTTGCAAGAAAAGAGAACAAGATATTATTCAGGTGGCTGTAGACACACTTACCGGTTTAATCCCCAGTACTAATCTTCCTGACACTGAATCATCACTAGCACAACTCAAACTTCTATGTACTGTAGTGGATGATCAGGTGCAAAGTCTAGAAGAAGAAGTAGAGGCCAATGTAAAGAAAGAGCACCAAAAGGCTCTTAATGTTGTTCTAGTGAAGAAGTTGAATGAGCTTAGGACTGAACTATTGAAAGATCAAAAGGACATAAGGAATTCCTTGGATGAGGGAAACTTGCTACTCAGCAAAATCTGTCAACCTCATCTATTTTGTGATGATGTGCTAGCCAAGAAGAAACAACTTCAAATGGACTTACAGTCCAACTTGGGCACATTCAAGACTCCTTATGATTCTTTTGCAGCATATCAGCAAACCATTCACCGGTTCCAGATCTAGTCAGCCAAGATGGAGCAAGAGATCAGCACACAGTCTAGGGATTTGCAAGAGCTTCAACTGGTATTACTTCCACAACTGTGAATTCTTCAGAAGTGATATCTAAACCTAGATGCCCTAACAGTCACATAGGAACTGAGCACAATAGATGCCATGGAGGAACAAGTATCCTAGATGCAGACAGAGAAGAAAGTGGCAACCTCCCTACTTGAATCCTGGTCCCTCTCCATGAAATAATTTTTGCAGGACTATAAATCAGTTTTTGACAAGTATTATTCATTATTGTCATAAACTCTTTTATATATATATGGAAACAAGGTTTTTTAGCGGTACTTTGTCATTGTTGGCAAAGGGGGAGAAGTATATCTGGTTTTTGGTTTTAAAATTTTGATCTTTTGTCATATGGGGGAGAAGTATATCAGGGGGAGAAGTATCTATTTTGAAATTTTGATATATGCTGTGATATATGTTATATGCTCTGATGATTATGCTCTATATGTAAAATTGCTATACATTGTGTTGATTAAGGGTTAGTGTATATGCTTAGGGGGAGTAATTTTGTTAATGGCAAGCTTTTTGTTGTAAAACACTTAGATGTCAAAATTTTGTTAATGCCAAAGGGGGAGATTGTTGGCATTTTTGTTGTTTATGTTGTGATTGTCATTGATGGACACACACTTGTATTGAGATCCCCTTTATATGTATGAGCTCATGCTCAACCGGTATTTGTTCTAACCGGTATGTGTTATAATAGTCTTTAGACTAGTGGTGATTTTGTAGAATGTGTTTCCCAGTCTGAAGCGGCATGTCAACCCCAAGCAGTTCATAGATCACAAGCGGTACGAGGGAGAAAAGTGGCACAACACATTCTTACCAGTCTTCATTGTTGTCAAACCAGCAACTAGTATTTTGTATGAACCGGTAATACTCTGTGATGAGTAACCAACTGACATTTTGTGATGAGTTACCAATCCATCGATTATTTGATGGTGCCGACACATTGACGGTTCTTTTTGTGTTTTGTTACTAAGTATGTCTAGATTCATTGAACCTAGAAAATTGTAATGTAATCCCATTGGAGCAACATGAAATCAGATTCCTTTAAAAGGACATCATGTCTAGGGTTTTAAGTTGCTGCTGAAAGGGTTAATGTTGAGCTAGGGTTTAAGGTGGAAGTTGAGAATGATCTTATCTGAGAAGATCAAGTTGTAACTATGAGAGAGAGAGAAGATTGAAGTAATGCTGGAATGCATTAGCTGTGAGCAATACTGGATCTAACCAAGCAATTTGTGCTATTAGATAGATCAAACACTTGTTGGTTACTCACATCTTTGACAAGTCTATAGCCCTTAACTGGGTAGGCCTCAAAGCCTTTGTAAAATCCTCTAACAAGGTGGTTCACGCATGTGAATCTAAAATCTTCTAACAAGGTAGTCTTTAATCAGACTTATCTCCTAACAGAGATTGAGATTCCTAATAGAATATGTTCTAGTGAAGAACATTGTAAGACCTTATCCGGTCTGGTTTCTATTCTGCAGATAGTGACTTGTGAGTTCCATCTCACCATGGTTTTTCCCAGTTGGGTTTCCACATCAAATATCTTGTGTTATGGTTATATTGTTTTTGTGGGTGAATTCTTTACTTGCATTTTGGTTTGCATGTGTGGTAACCGGTTTGACTGTTAGACTGCTTTACCGGTTTATCTTTAGACTATGTAAGTGTTTTAGTGAAAAAGTATTTGGCATACTAATTCACTCCCCCTCTTAGTATTCATCAAATTTCATGATGCTTAAGAGGCCAAAAATAAGATTTTCAGCCCCATAGTGGGCACCAAAATGTTGTGGTTGTGAAGTGTGATACCTGCAGCTGCAACACAAACACTTAATAGATCGTTACAAGCATGGTTAGAAAATTTAAAGAAAAGAAATATTAAACCATGACAAAGTGATCTATCACCTCCTAGGAGATGCGAGTGTGGATATGTTCTCAGATCTGGTGATCAAAAGAAAATTTGAATTATATTTTTTTAGTTTGTCTATATGTTAGTAATTTGCATTTTTGAAGGTCTTAAGGGCATTTTTAGCCCCTGAAAGTGCCATGCATGGCTAGTGCATTATCTTTCAAATTCTCATCTACAACTCTTGGAGACCTTTCCAATGAGATAAACGACTCGTAATTTCGAGTCTCGAGCAAAAAGTTATGTCTAGTTGAAGTTAGGATAAAATTTCATATAGTTTTTTGAAAATTTCATAGTTTTTAGATTTTATTATGTAATGAACAAATGTTACTGTTGGACTTCGATTCTCAAGAGGTTCTTGTGACCCTTGGAATCTCATGAACTTCTATATGTTGTATTTTTGAATGGAATAGATTACTTTTTGGCTTGCTTCAATTCTATGTTGTTTGGTTCTTGTAAATAGAATTTACAATACCGCAAGTTCTCACTCAGGTATTATCATCTGATTCCATAATTTAGATCAGTGGTATCAGAGCAAGTTTGCTCCTATATGTCATATCACACGTGATCAACATATCAAAGATTGGGGTTGGAAACAAGGAATCTTTTAGACTACCTTCCTTTGAGATGCATATGATTGCAGATGGCTAAGTTGCAGACCGATGATGACATTAAAGCATTAGTTGCAGATGCACTAACAAAACAACATGAAGAAATGACGGAGCAGTTCAAGAAAATGATGGAATGTCATGGGTCACAAGAAAACCCACCATTCATAGGGCATATGCCATTCAAGGTGCAAGTGAATTTTGATATACCCACATTTCAAGGAAAGATCGATGCAGATGTTGTTGATGATTGGGTTTCAAAACTAGAAAGTTATTTCTCTATCAATCAGTTTTCAGATGAAGAGAAGATAACTTTCTCTCTCCTCAAAGCTGAAAATCATGTGAAAGATTTGTGGGAAGTGAAGTTAGCATCCAAGGCAGTAGAAAATGGCAACACTTTATTTTTTGATCAAAAACCTACATGGGGAGAATTTATGGAGCACATAAAGGAAGAATATTTTCCTATTGATAGATATGAACATATTATATGCAGTGGCAATTGCTTAGACAAAAGAAGGACCAAACTATTCAGGAATATACAAATATGTTTCATGCCTTATCAGCAAAGCTTGGCATCAAATATTGTGAGAAGCAACAAGTTTTAAAATATCAGAGTGGACTCCACAGGTACATCCAAACCGAAATGGAATTTTTGAACATAGAGACTTTACCTAGTGCATATAAATTTGCTACCAAAATTGAGGAGAAATTCAAACAGAAAGGAAGGAGGGATAATTTCACAAACAATAGATGGAAGGGTGAAGGTGGAAAAACTACATGGAAACAAACCTCTAAGGACCCCTCTCCCAATTCACCAGCAAAAAAGACATGGAGTATGAAGAAGACACAAGAAAATAGTATGTGGTGTGAATTCCATAAGAGTCCCTCGCATAATACAAAAGATTGTAGAACCATAAAAAGCTTAATGATCGAGACACATGAAGACAAGACAGAATCTAAGGTAGCAGAAACTTGCACAGAAGGAAAGCATGAATAGGTCATTGAGGCTGGTACATATGCCACGGTAGCTACTACAAGGATATTGCCCTAGGAGGATGAGGAGAGATTGTTCCATTCACAAATGTGGGTCGGAGGAAAAGCCCTGCACTTTATCATTGATAGCAAAAGTCAAAAGAACCTAATATCAGTAGAGACTATGAAGAGATTGAATCTAAAAACAACAACCCACCCACAACCCTATTCAATTGGATGGGTTATTCAAAGAAGAGATATCTAGGTGCACCAACAGTGTCACCTTTCATACTCCATAAAGACTTTCAAAGATGACGTAATTTGTGATGTTTCTCGATTAGATGTTTGTGATGTTCTATTGGGACAACCATATATGTACCAACGACATGGTGTTTATGAGTCCAAGCCTCATAGCATGACCATCAAATTAGGAGATTAGAAATACCAAATACCAGAGGTAAGCCTTGCATACACTACCTCTTTGATTAGTGCCAAGCAATGTAAGAAGTTGGTTGCCAAAATGGGAACATTTATTTTATTGATGATTCATTCTAAAGAAGAAAGAAAATCAGTTTATAATTCCCATACCATCTCAAACACCACAACACTGCAGAAAAAATCAATGGATCAAATTTTGATGAAATATGAAAATTTGTTTAAGTTACCAACTAGGGTACCTACACACTCCGAAGTGAGACATACTATTGATTTGATACTAGGAAGTCCATTACCTAATGAACCAATCTACCATAGGTTAGTATTAGAGAATAATGAGATTAAGAGGAAAATACAAGAATTCATTGAGAAGGGACATATTCATCCAAGTGTATCACCCTGTGGTAGCCCCATTGTTCTAGCAAAGAAAAAGGATGGAACATGGAGACTTTGTATTGACTATAGGGCCTTGAATAAAATTTCAGTCAAAAATAGGTATCCACTTCCCTGGATAGATGACCTCCATAAGACCATGTTTCTTTGATGCATTTTTCCCAACAACCTACATGCACACTTATACATATACTTGAAGCGTTCTATTAAATAGTTATTTCTATGTTTTTGCCAATTCGTGTCTACTAGTGTATCTATAGTGTTAATATCCAATAAAAATTCTTAACTTTTATGTTTTAATGGATGTGCATATGTTGTCTCCAAGATCCTCATTGCAGTGCATGAGTAGAGATAATGCAGATAAAGGTTGTGGAATTTGGTTTTTGCACCTTTGTATTTCATTTGTATGGAAACTTCTAAAGCCTTTGCATCAAATTCATTTTTTGCATATCTACAATAATTAAATTCATGAAACCACATTTCTTTGAGGACTTTTGTTGAGTAATTCAAGTGTGTTGTTTGTGCTTCCACATTTCTCTACTTAGGCATTATGTCAAGTTGTTTGCATACCTTCTGTATTTACTTAAATGACCTTAAATTCTTTACAAAAAATTCATTTTATTCTTAAGTGCTAAAATTACAGCATCTTATGCAGTGATCTCGCTTTGGATCTCACTTTGAAGTAGCTAACAAATTTTGAAAGCATGGCTCCTAGAGTATTTGTAGTTGGACCATTTGATAAAAGTCTTGAAATCATTTTCTCATGGCTAGTAGAGTTTGACTTAACATATGCTCAAAAGTTTTCCAAAGCTCCCAAAACCAATTCAACACATTGATTTGGTACGTAACCTGCACATAAATCTGCCTAATAATATCTCTTCAAGTCATTTCATTCAATAACTCATGTTGTTTCTATGCTTTGACTTTTGCACAACTACCACACATGAAGAAGGGAACATCGTATATTGTGGAGATGAGATTTACACCTTCCTATCGCATATGCTTGGAAGTTAGTGCCATTTGAAAAAATACATTTTTCATGCCACTTGCAGTCCTTGTATTTCATGACATAATGTTCACTTGGTTGCGCAATTCCACCTTCAATGTCAAAGTTTTCCACATTTTGACCTCCAATGTCAAAATTTTCCACATGTTCACCTCCCATGTCAAAATTATCTACTTTTTCACTTCCAATGTCAAAAAATTTCATATTTACACCAAAATTATGGACACCTTCATTGTCAACTCCCAAATTTTCACTTTCCATTCTCCCATTATGTTGAGCATTTTCATTATCACTTTCAACATTTTCAACATGTTCAACATTTTCACATTCAAAATCTACATTTTCATTTTCAATAACTTGTTCAACATTTTCAAATTCAATTTCTTCTTTATTTGAAGTAACATTAGCAATATTTAACATACCTTGTCTTCTCCTCCTATTAACTTCTCTATCTCTTTCTCTATACACTTCAATTTGGTCATTTGAAAGCTTTCTTTTGCATTTAGACTTTCGAAGACTACTACTCACCATTTACCTCCACAAAGATGCTCCTAAATGATTGAAAATGTAAGATTTGATGTTAAGAATCTCTTAAAAGCACAAATTTGTCTCAACCTATCTAAAAACCCTTGATTGTTGATAAAAACAAAAATGTGAAGAATGTGGACCGTTTGAATCCACAAAATAACCCATAAAGCTCTTTTTTATTTACAGAAATTAGATATCCGATATAATTGGATATCCGATATAATCGAATATCCAATTTTAGTGCATAAATTTGGGGTCCCAAAAATAATTCCCATTGCCGCCTTTTTTTTACTATTGCCACATTAATGGGAGTGGCAGAAATCAGATATCCGATTATATTAGATATTTGATTTGAGTACTCATATTTTAGAGAGAGGAAGATTAGGGGAGTGGGAGAGAGAGAGAGAGATTAGGGGAAAGAGGGGGTAGGGGGAAAGAGAGATTAGGGGACAGGGGGAGAGAGAGAGAGATTGAGAGAGAGAGAGACAGAGAGAGAGATTAGGGGAAAGTAGGAGAGAGAGAAATATTAGGCAAGAGGGGGCAAGAGAGAGAGATTAGGGGAGGGGTGAGGGGAAGGGGGAGAGAGATAGATTAGGGGAGAGAGAGAAATATTAGGGGAGATGGGGAGAGAGAGAGATTAGGGGAGAGGGAAACAGAGAGATTAGGAGAGAGGGAGAGAGAGATATATTAGGGGAGAGAGGGGGAGGGGGGAGAGGTAGAGAGGGGGAGAGAGAGAGAGAGAGAGAGAGAGAGAGAGAGAGAGAGATTAGGGGAGGGGGAGACAGAGATAGAGAGATTAGGGGAGAGGGGTCATATGATCCCTTACAACCCATAACGACCCAATATGGTGTCATAAGGGGTCATATTATGTCCTAAGGGGTCATATGGTGTCTTAAGGGGTCATATGACACAATATGAGCCCTTAGGACACAATATTTCTCATAATGACACAATTTGGTGTTGTAAGGGGTCATATGTTATCTTAAGGGGATATAGGACCCAATATGACTCTATAGGACCCAATATGACTCTATAGGACATAATATGATCCATAATGACATCGTATAGTGTTGTAAAGGGTCTTATTATTTCCTAAAGGGTCATGTTGTATCTTAAGGGATCATACGACATAATATGACCCCTTAGGACATAATATGACCTATAACGACACAATTTGGTGTCGTAAGGGGTCATATGGAGTACTAAGGGGTCATAGGACATAATATGACCCCTTAGGATACAATAGGACTCATAATGACCCAATATGGTGTCATAAGGGGTCATATATTGTCCTTAGGGGTCATATGGTATCTCATTACCCCTTAGGACACCATATGACCACTAGCGATACAATATGGTGTCATAAAGGGGTCATATGACCCATTAATACACTGTATACTCTCGTAAAGGGTCATATTATGTCCTAAGGGGTCATATGGTGTCTTAAGGGGTCATATGACACAATATGACCCCTTAGGACACAATATGATGCATAACGACACAATTTAGTGTCGTAAGGGGTCATAGGACACAATATGACCTCTTAGGACACCATAGGACCCATAACTACCCAATATACTTTCATTGATGAATACTAAGAGGGGGGTAAATTAGTATACCCAAAAACCTTACCAAACACTTAAGTAGTTTTACTGTAGACCGGTATAGACCTTTCAACAATAAACCGATTAATACACAAACAAGCCAAATAGAAAATAAAGCATTCACCCATAATAACACAATCACCATAACATAAGATATTTTGATGTGGAAACCCAAATGGTAAAAACCATGGTGAGTAAAACTCACAAGTCTACTATCTACAGAATAGCAACCAGACCACTTAATGCCTTACAATGTTCTTCACCTAAACAAATCCTATTAGGAATCCTAATCTCTGTTAGGAGATAAGTCCTATTAAAGACTACCCTATTAAAGGATTTTAGATCCACAACTGTGAACCACCTTGTTAGAGGATTTAGAAGAGGCTTAACTGAGCCTACCCGGTTAAGGGTTTCTGACTTGTCGAAGAGATTAGTAATCAACAAGTAAGTGATCTAGAAAGTAGCACAAAATGCTTAGTTATATCCTTGATATCTCTCTATTAATCCATTGTAGCATTACTTCAGTCTTCTGTCCTTCACAAATTCAATCTCTATTGCAAGATACCTTCTTGCAAAGACCTAATCTTCTTACACAACACTTCACACACATATAAAACCCTAGACATGATGTCCTCATATAGGAATTAGATTTCATGTCGATCCAATGAGATTAGACTATAATTTCCTAGGTATAGTGCATCTAGACACAATTTGTAACATGACACAGAATCAGTGCATCGGTATCGGTGGATGATAACTCATCAGAGTTTACAAGTTTTCTGATTAACAAAACACAATATACCGATTACCGGTTTACAAACAAAGACTGGTAAACTGGAACATAGTGTTTTGATCCTAAAAATATTGGATGCCTCTTGGGGTCCTCGTACCGCTTGAAGTCCTCAGTCATGCTTTGATCGGTAAACTCCTTCTACAAAACACCAATAGTCTTCTACAAACAAAGACTATACATGCAATGACATATAAGAATGGTTTGAGCAATACATCACATAGTACTGGTATAGAATAACTCATACAACAAATAAGTGTGTGTCCATTAGTGATAATGACAACTAAACATCATCAAAATACCAACAATCCCCCCCTTTGGCATTGATGGAAATACTTAGGAAAATTTGACATCTAAGTGCTTACAAAACAAAAATGATGGCATAACCAAAATTACTCCCCCTAAGCATATACACTATTCCCTTTGCCAAAATTGCAAGCATGTAATACTTCAAAACCACTCCCCATAAAATTTTCAATACAATATCACTCCACCTTTGCCAACAATGACAAAGTAATGCAAATATGCCAAAATCATATTGCATATCATGAAAAAAGAGTATATGTTAATGAAAATAATGTGTAGAACTTTTCAAAAATGAATTTAAATTTTTTTAGAAATTCCTTCATGTCTGTAAACCACGTATCTAGGAGTGAGGCAAAAATTTCACCCCGAGTCTTCATCTGGAACACTAATTTCTCCATGGCATCAATAGTGCTCATTTCCTGAGTGACAATGATGATGTCCATGTTTAGAAAGCATTCTAAAGAATCCACAACTTACGTAACAAGAGTAACTGAAGTTTCTACAGATCTTGAGACCACTTGCAGATCTCTGAATCCTCCTATCAATCTGTTGCTGGTGAGTTTGTACAGTCTACCCATACACTATGAAGGAATCCTATGGCACTTTGAAGTTGTCTACATACTGCTTTAACTCTGATTGGAGTTGACCCTTCTTCTTCAAAGCATCATCACAGAATAGATCAGACTGGCATATTATGCTCAAAAGTTTCTGTCCTTCAGCCATGACCAGATTGATATCATCTCTCTAATGGATCATCTTGGCTCTATCTTTGTTGAATCCCTTCACCAATGCAACTTTTAGTGCCTTTGCATTCTTTTTCTCTGTAGCATCCTGGGTAGCATCTTCCAATGATTGTAATTGATCACCCACTACTGTGCATAATAGTTTCAATTGGGCAAGTGAGGAATCGATACCAGAAAGATCAGTATTGGGGACTAAGGTTGAAAGAGTGTCAACAAAAAGTTGAATAAGATCTTTTTTCTTTCTTCCTTATTAGTTCCTCCAATCTTTCTTGAGAAAGTTGAATACTTCTCAAGATCTCATTTTCATCTACCGATTTGGTGAGATAGGCAAGAGTCAATTCACTGTGACCGGTGGCATCAACTTGTTTGGCTTGAACTTGATCTTCAGTTGCCTTGGGAGTCCATCCACTATCCTTTTCTTTGATCTCCTCTTGTCTCTTCTTCACCTACTCTTCTTTCTCCTTAACCTCCTTGTCAACCTTCTCTTTCTCCTATTTTTCCTTTTTCTCCTTTTCTGCTTTCTCCTTCTCCTTCTCTGCTTTCTCCTTCTCCATTTTCTCCTTCTCCGCTTTCGCTTTCTCGTCTTTCTCCTTCTCCACTTTCTCCTTCTCCACTTTCTCCTTCTCCACTTTCTCCTTCTCCACTTTTTCTTTCTCCTCTTTCTCCTTTTCTCTTTCTCCTTCTCCACTTTTTTTTTCTCCTCTTTCTCCTTCTTCTCTTTCTCCTTCACCACTTTTTCTTTCTCCACTTTCTCTTTTTCTACTTCCTTTAGTTTATTACTTTCAACATCTAATGCATCCACATCAATAGGATCATTTGGCTCAGCTATTCTTTCTCCCTTATCATTGAAGGTTTCATCTGGTTTAGATTTTGATAGGTCAAGCTCGTGCTCAGCATATCAATTTGCCTTAGATACCTTCTAAATCTTGACAACTACTTTAGCCTACAGATGAGTGTCTTTTTGTACTTCAAATATTTTACCTCCAAGTAATTGAAGTCTTCTCTTTCTCATGAAAAAGATGCCTTTGTACCGATCAAGAAGCTCAAATAATTTAGAATTGGAAGTATCTAGGAAATATTGAGCAAAACTTTGCTCCCTAATTGTTTGCTCCTTTTCAATGACAATGCGCCATTTATTATCAAAAGAATTATAAAAAGAATTAGAAACAATAGGTTTGATATCAATTGGAGACCGATCATTATCACATAAATACTTGATGAGTTCTTTCTCTACCTCCTACTTTTTAGTATCGTTAAGATCATCAAAATAATCTTTCAGATCATCAAGAATTTTCCTTCTAATATTCTTCATAATCCTTTGATAATGTGTCATAGGCTTGTAAGAAGCAACATGTATATTTATTGGTGCAGAGGTTGCAAGTACATTACCAGTTGGCTTGGTCTTGTTACTTAATTGCTTCACCTTCTTTGTTTCATCTTTTGATTCAGTGTCTACTGAATCCTATGCTTCATTCTTGGTTTTCCTCTTTCTCTCAAATACCTTTGGTGGAATAGCCTCTGGTTTCTTCTTGGCCGGTGATCTCTTGGTCACTTTTGGACTGACAGTAGATGTAACTGATGCCGATGCTGATGGCACAACTTTCCTCTTATTCTGCTTCGGTACTTTAGTAGGATTAACCCTCTCAAAGTAGGTACCAGTCCTCTTCTTCTTTGGATCAAGCAGTGAACCAAGTAGGGTAGAGGCATACCCAATGAGTATATCCTTCACCACTTCATAGCCCATAGGCTCAACTTCATCTTCTCTTGGCTCAACCGCTTCCATTATGTAATGATCCAATTTGATCGGGAAACAGATAGCATTTTCATACTTCTTTATCAAGTCACCTGATAGCCTTGTTCTCTAGTTCATCTTCAATCTGAACTCATCAAAATACTTGTTTAGAATCTTCGAATAGGTAGACCCTATTGCTTGTAAACTCTCCTTGATTTGTCTAGTAATTGGTAGGTCACTTGACCATTGAACATCACCAACTCTCAGAAAATACCCTTGAAAGTAGAAAAAACCCGACAAGTAATTGACCAAATTTGAACCTTAGTGTCTTGTCTTCTTTAATGGATTTCATATTCTTCATGAGTTGTTTTTTGATATAGGTACACAAGTTGTATTCTGCATCATCCTTGATCATCTGATAAGAGGCATGCACCGTAACTGTAGGAATAGAGTTCAATCTGCTAACATTGAATACTCTATACCTGATCACCATGCATGCATACTTCACCAAGTCATCTCTTATGGTGTTGATAGTCATTGCCCTCTTGTCACTCATAGAATCGATGAGCTCTATCACTTTGGCTTTTGTGATCTTATGAAGATTATGGACTTCTCCAATATTGCAGAAACCGGTCATGAAATGGATTGCCTCTAGTGTTATATCATGAGTTCACTCAAGATACATCTTGTCACCATGAAACCTACTAAGAATAATTCTTATATGATCTTTTGTGAATTCCTTGAGAAAATATACTACATTGTGGAATTTCTTCTTCTTGATCACACTGTACTTTGGTTTAATCTTCTTACCTTTTCCACATAACAAACTCAACTGGGAGTGAATCACTAGAGATCCTAGGTCTTCCAGTTTGCAATCAATGTAACCAGAAATATACCCTTCAACAATGACTTTGACGGGAATTTGAGATAGGGCATTTTATTTCAACTTCTTCCTAAGAGATTCAGATGACTCCTTAGGTGCGGAAGAACTAGAAGAGATTTTGGATGTAGAAGCCATGTCTAAATAATTCCAAATGATAAGAGTGATTCGATGAAAAATACCTTTTGACTCCGAGCTAGGGTTTGCTGATGTCGAGCACAACACATTTCTCCAAAAGCTTTATTTACCACTCTGAGCTCCACTCTGGATAACTTGAAATAACTGTTGAGTCTTGCACAAGATTTCTTCTTCGAATGCAAGTTTGATCACTTTTGTTTCTCTGCTCAAGTAAAAATAGGTAAGTAAAAATGACTACAAGAATCACCTCTGTACATGCTTCTACCTACCATAATAAATGCATCACCATTAGGGTACAAACCCTAATTTTACCTTTTACCTCTTTATTTCTTCTCTTGGTCGATAGGTAACCAATACTGATAAAAGCACTTTACTGATATACTCCGGGGGTTTAAAACATTGTTACTGATATGTTCCCCCTTAAGCTTTTTGAAGCTTAGTTTGCCAATTCAGGGGTCTCAAAACTGGGTGCGGAAATTGGTACATCTTGTAACTTCTCTTTAGATTTCTTTT
Organism: Cryptomeria japonica; assembly: GCF_030272615.1. Taxonomy (NCBI): domain Eukaryota; kingdom Viridiplantae; phylum Streptophyta; class Pinopsida; order Cupressales; family Cupressaceae; genus Cryptomeria; species Cryptomeria japonica. The sequence continues at coordinate 143,023,774 of NC_081415.1, forward strand.
TCCATATTTTATCCATATCAGTCTGAATGGTTTCAACATCGACCTTTTCCTTACCTTCTGGGTCGACCGATTTGTCTTTCACTAATTTTGGTCTTAGTCTACATGCTCTGGCAAGATGTCTCAGTTTGTGACAATGATAGCATACCATACCAGGTTCTCTCCATGGTCCGGTGTTCACCTTTTCATTCTTTCTCCTACATGTTGCAGTAGTGTAACCACTACCATGACATATCACATAGGTTTCTCTCCAACAATTTGTCGCTCCATAACCATTTGACTTGTGGTCATAGGTTCTATACCAGTTTGGGCTTTGGTTCATAAGAGGTTCTTGGAAAACTCCTTTTGTTCTCGATGCATAACCTCCAGGGTTGTTCATAACCGATCTACACTCAAAAGATCTATGCCCAAACTTGTTGCATGCATAACAATGACCATTAAATCTACCAGTTCTAGCCTTATGGTCATACACATTGTTTTGCATGTAAGGGAAATTATTATAAGTCTTGTTCCTACATACATTGATAGTATGTCCTTCCTTGTGTTAGTTAAAGCATACAGGTTTGAACTTTGACTTACTTTTTCTTTTGCTTCTATTCTCAGGTACCAGTTGCTCTTTTGGTGCATCAATCTTGGTTCCAAAGGATTCACCTTCCTCACATGTAGCGAAACCAAGTCCATTAGTATTATTTGATGGCTTCATTGATTCCATCTTTTGGTCTAACTTTTCAGCACTCCAGTTGAACTTTGCAAGTATCTTCTTTGTCTCAGTAAGTTCTTTGGAAAGAGCTTCATTGGTCTTCATTAGGGTTTCATTCTAAGAAATGGCTGCATTGAGTTCTACTTGCATTTCTTCTTTCTCTTCCTTACCCTCTTGTAGATAAGCAGTAATGGTACCAATTTCTTGTTTCAACTTAAATATCTCATGCTCCTTATCCTTCACTAGATCCTCAGCTTTTCTTCAGTTTTCCAGTTCCTGACTCATCCTAATGGTCAGTCCTTCTAGATCCCTCCTCAGATTAGTTTTGGACTCATTCACTTTCTCCACTTCTTTGACTAGAGCATCCATGTCTACTTCATCAGAAGAGTTGTTTTCAGTAATGTCCAATGTTTTCTTGGCAAGTTATCTTATTTTGGCTAAAGAGGCTTTATACTTGACCTTAAGTTAATCATAGGATTTCTCAGATTCAGCCAGATGGTGAGTGAGTTCCCTCATGTTGTATTCCCTATATCTTCTTTCAAGTGTTAGACTTAAAGAAAGGTTGGCTCTGATACCAATTGATGAATACTAAGAGGGGGGGTGAATTATTATACCCAAAAACCTTGCCAAACACTTAAGCAGTTTTACTACAGACTGGTATAAACCTTTCAATAGTAAATAGGTTAATACACAAACAAGCTAAATAGAAAATAAAACATTCACCCACAATAACACAATCACCATAACACAAGATATTTTGACGTGGAAACCCAAATGGGAAAAACCACATTGAGTAAAACTCACAAGTCTACTATCTACAGAATAGCAACCAGACCAGTTAAGGCCTTACAATTTTCTTCACCATAATAGATCTTGTTAGGAATCCTGATCTCTTTTAGGAGATAAGTCCTGTTAAAGACTACCCTGTTAAAGGATTTCAGATCCACAACTATGAACCACCTTGCTAGAGGATTTAGAACATGCTTAACTATGCCTACCCAGTTAAGGGTTTCTGACATGTCAAAGAGATTAGTAATAAACAAGTAAGTGATCTAGAAAGTAGCACAAAATGCTTAGTTAGATCCTTGATATCTCTCTATTAATGTGTTGCAGCATTACTTCAGTCTTTTGTCCTTCACATGTTCAATCTCGATCACAAGATACCTTCTTGCAAATACCTAATCTTCTTATGCAATACTTCACACACATATAGAACCGTAGACATGATATCCTCATATAGGAATCTGATTTCATGTCGGTCCAATGAGACTAAACTACAATTTCCTAGGTACAGTGCATCTAGACACAATTTGTAACATGACACAGAATCACCGCATCAATGTCGATGGATGATAACTCATCACACTTTATAGGTTTGCTCGTAAGCAAAACACAGTATACCGATTACTGGTTTACAAACAAATATTGGTAAACTAGAACATAGTTTCGATCCTAAAAAGATTGGCTACCGCTTGGGGTCCTCGTAGCGCTTGAAGTCCTCAGTCATGCTTTGATTGGTAAGCTCCTTCTGCAATACAGCAATAGTCTTCTACAAACAAAGACTATACATACAATGACATATAATATCGATTGGAGCAATACATCACATAGTACCGATTGAGAATAACACGTACAACAAATAAGTGTGTGTCCATCAATGACAATCACAACTAAACATCATCAAAATACCAACAGTTGTAAGGGGTCATATGTTGTCTTTAGGGGTCATATGGTATCCCATGACCCCTCAGGACACCATATGACCCTTAACAACACCATATGGTGTTATAAGGGGTCATATGACCTATAACGACACTGTATATTGTTGTAAAGGGTCATATTGTGTCCTAAGGGGTCGTATGGTGTCTTAAGGGGCCATATGACACAATATGAGCCCTTAAGACACAATATGACCCATAATGACACAATTTGGTGTCGTAAGGGGTCATATGGTATCCTAAGGGGTCATAGGACACAATATGACCTCTTATGACACTATAGGACCCATAACAACCTAATATGGTGTCATAAGGGGTTATATGTTGTCCTTAGGGGTCATATGGTATCTCGTGACCCCTTATGACATGATATGACCCGTAACGACACCATATGGTGTTCTAATGGGCCATAGTGTGTTGTAAGGTGGAAAGATGAACCATTATTGTAATATAAAAAGAAGTGCCAATACTGCTTACAAAAATTTGACACTGAAGGGGTCATATGGTATCCTAAAGGGTCATAGGACACAATATGAACCCTTCCCCCTCCCTATCTCTATCTCTCTCTCCCCCCTCCCCCTCTCTCCCCCTTCCCCTAATCTCTCTCTCCCTCCCCCCTAATCTCTCTATATTCTCTCTCTCTCTCTCTCCCCTAATCTCTCTCCCCCCACTCCCCCCTCTCCCTCTCCCTCTCCCTAATATCATATAATAATATATATATATATATATATATATATATATAAATTAATATATTGTATATTAATATATTAATAAACAATAGATTAATTATGTTCAAATTTAGTTATTGAATTTACTTATTAAAATCAGATATCCAATTTCTGTTGTACAATTTCAAATCTGAAATTTTGGCTCGAGTTTGCTTTGAGATTTGGCTTGGAAGTGATAAGCCTAGAAAGTCAACTGAAAAAATGTGTTTTTCAGTATTCCTTGATTTTCTAGACTTTACACTGGTGGCTGATGACTTTTTTAATAGCCAAAATTGATAAAACAAAAAGGTTTTTTTAAGGACAGTTCTAGCTTTCCATCAATATAAGGCTTGTCTTATTTCAAATTTAATAAATAATTATTATTTATTTTCTAATGGAATTCTAACAAAAGTCTTGATTGATAGACTAATTGAAAAACACCCATAACTTTCAAACGATATAACATTTTTTGAATCCAAAACATGCGTCAAATCCTATGCTTCGTCTACTATAGGGAAAAATTACAAAAAAATTAATTTTATAAGGTTTTGACCAAGTTAAGGTGGTTAGACATAAGACTTTCTAAATTTCTAAAAAGTTATAGTAAAAAATTCATAAATAATTATTTAGTTTATAAAAAATTATAAAAAAATGTGTCACATCCGGACATGAGTCTAATACTTGTGTTATAGATCTTATATAAAAATATTATGATTTGATTGTGATTATGGTGGTCAGACATATGCCTACTTCTTATCTTTTTCCTGAAATTTTAGTACCATTGCATTCAAATTTGAAATTTTCATCAAATAGGATTTTTTTTTTTCCAAAAAACAACTTGTAGCTTAGAAACTACATTCAATTTTCTATATATTCTCTTTTTACATATTTTAAAAATAATGTTGATAACTTATTCAAATTTTCACATGTCAAGTTGCATAACTTTGATTTTCTGAAATTTCATTGCCACTTAAGGACCTGTTTTGGCACACCATGATCCTGCACATACTCTAAGACAAAAAAAATCACATTAAAAGCTTTGGCATCAGATTGGTATTCCTTCTACTCATGACGTGTGGAAGGTGTTGTAGTGGCAATATAAAGATTTTTAACTGCAAACCATACTTTGTAGCCTAGAGAGGTTAAATGCCTTTTCATTCATAATTTCCAAAAAGCATAATCAAAAAAATGAAATAAAGGTTCTCTAACAGAGGATAGACTCTCTTGACTAGCCATAAGTACTCCTACCAGGAAACCCTTAATTTTCTTTTAAACAAGGGTTTGGCTTGTTAGCCATTTGGATGAATTGATTATGTGTTGCATTGATGTTTTGTCATTGATGTCAACACTGGTTGTTTTGGCTGCTTTACTGGTATCCTTCTTGTCCTGGTGGGTTGTTTGGTTTATGGTTGGATTAGATCATGATGATTCGATATGCTCCAATATGCTTTGGTTTATGGAATTGGCTTGGATCTGTTATTCATGCTACTTAGATTCATATTTAGTCAGTTAGTTTTGATTTGGTGATCAGATGCTATCTTATATGTTGGTAAGCTTGGTTTGTTGATCCAGTGAGGGTTTCACCAGTAGAGCTTTGTTGAAGATCTTTTGATGTCATGCATAAGTGGTGTTGGTGCAACTTCTAGTAGAGATTCAAGATGCTAATGGTAATTGTGTTCAAGACTTGGTTGAGTGGGATCATTGCTTTAGGATGTTGTGGACCTAAATTGGGTCTGGGTCTATCTAGGTTATGGACCAACTTAATGTAACATGTTTCTTGGTCTTCTCGATGTGTTTCTGAGATGACTTTAAGGATTGGATATTATTTGTTTGGTTTGAGGATGACATGTTTTATAATTATGTAATTTTTTTATTGTGTAGTGGTCGACCTTATTGTTTATGGTCGAGGGTTTGTATATATATGATGCAAGATATCATTGTAGATCATGGGATATTAGATAGGATGATATAGGAGTGAATAATGTAATAATCATTCATGCAGAGGATTAAGACCTCTGGTATTGAGCTTACCCAGAACTGCATTTAGGCATTGGAGATGCTATCATTGTAGTTCATTCTTCCTTTCAGATTGTAGTCTGTATTTCTATGTAGTCAGTGAGACTCCTTTTGTAATGAGAAGTGTGCTCTAGGATATTGGCCTTCCTACAAGTGCAGGCCCCTCAATTTGTAATCACATACTTACTACAGAAGTATTATCTGACTGTGGGTAGGCTTCCCATTGTTGTTTTTCCCTGTACTGGGTTTTCCATGTACAAATCTTGGTGTCATGTGGATTGTATTTATTCTCTAATTGTTACTTGTGCTTAATTGATATATCTGCTATTTCGATAATTAGTTTATGCATTTCAGTATTGATCTTATGTGTTCACGTATTAAATTTTTAATTGCCTAAGGTTCTGGTAATCCGGGGACAACTGATTCACCCCCCCTTTTAGTTGTCTTCTAGTTATTTGAACTATCTAACAATTGGTATCAGAGCTCTAGTCCTCTCAGTAGAAGCTTAACCACTTGAAGAAGATCCTATGACGACTAATAGTTTAAGTTCATCTGCTTCTGTCTTTCGAAGAGAAATTCTTAGGCTTGATGGAACAAATTAGAGAGTATGGAAGATTCAGATGGAGACTCATCTGAGATGTCTTGGTAAGGAAATTTGGGAAATCACAGAGAATGGAGTAGAACCATTTAATCTGACATCTGGTAATCCTCCTCTGACAAAATTGGATAAGGATCTTGAGAAGCCCTCTTGTGTGCCCTTTCTAATAAGCAAATAATGGGATTAATTGACAAATCATCAGCAAAGGCTATATGGGACAAGTTGGAGACTCTTAATGAAGGTGACCCTACTATTAAGATTGCTAAAATTTATGGTTATCGGGTGAGATATGAAAATTTGAAGATGGAAGAAGATGAAAGGATTACTACATTCATGGAAAGGGTAAATGAAATTGTAGTGGGAATTCAATATTATGGTGGAACTTTGAGTGAAGATGAAATAGTTTCTAAAGTTCTGAGAGCTTTACCATCAGCTTATAAGATGAAGCAATGGCAATTAATGAATTCAGAACAATGGCTAATACTTTTGTCAATAGAGATATCTTGGTTTGGAAATTATCTCCTTTGAGCTTGAAGAATTGGGACCTTCTGGAGCTGTGAAGTTTGAACCTGCTTTTAATGCATTTACATTAGCAACCGAGAAGCAAGATTGGAAATATTTCTATGTGAAGGAATTGGATGATATGAAGAGAGAAGATGAAAAATTTGAGAAATTTAAAGCCCTATTTGCTAGAAGAGTACCTAAAGGACCGGTAGGAAGTAACTATGAAGGAAAATAACATTTTAAATGTTTTGCATGTAATAAGATAGGTCATTTTGCAGCTAGATGTCCTGAAAGGAATTTAAGATTTGAATAAAGAGATAGAAGATCTTTTAAGCCTAACCTTGTATATCAAAACAAGCATAAGTATAGGAAAAGCAGAGATAAATCATGTTACTTTATGGATGAGGAAGGTGTGACTGATTCTGATAATGAACCAACACAAAAATCTGCTAGTGGTTCTGGCAATGGAAAGGAATGGGTGTTCTTGGTTATCAAAGAAGATTATCTAGCACTGGAAGAGAATGTACCTAAAAAGAAGGCCCTTGCTACTAAAATTGAACATAAGGATGAATGGATACTTGACAGTGGATGTTAACATCATATGACTTGAGATTAAAGAAATTTTCTATCTTTGCAAGAACTTTATGGTTGTTTGGTTAGATTTGGAGATGACAAAGCATGCATGATAAAAGGAAAATAAACTATATCATTAGATGGTAAGAACAATATTGATAATGTTTATTATGTTGAAGGTTTAAGCATAATCTTTTGAGTGTAGGAAAATTCTTGGATAAGGGCTTTCAATTACAATTCAAGGATGGAAAATGCAAAATCATTAATTGATCTAGATTGGAGATTGCAACTAGTACTCAGACAAAAGGTAATATATTTCATTTGAATTCTGGTGAGAAGACATGTTTGATTTCATAAATCGATGAGATTTGGCTATGGCATAAAAGGCCATGTCATGTGAATTTTGGTTGCATGGTAAAGATCAGTTCAACAAAGGCAATTAGAGATATAACTAACATTGTGAAGCCCTATAATCCGGTATGTAAAGAATGTCAAATGGGAAAATAGGTTAGAACACCATTTAAGAGTATACAAGACAAATTTAATGATGTTATTGATTTTATTCATACTGATTTATATGGCCCTGCTAGAATTAAATGTTTTCAAGGTGATAGATATTTTATTCTAATAATTGATGATTATTCTAGAATGATGTGGATTACTTTTCTAAGGGAGAAATCTGAGGCTTTTGAAAAGTTTAAAATATTTAAAGATAAAGTTGAAATTGAGACAAGATTGAAAATTAAGTGTTTAAGGTTAGATCATGGTGGAGAATTCACATCTGGTGAGTTTAACAACTTTTGTGAGAAGCATGGCATAAGGAGACAATTTTCTGCTCCCCAGACACCTTAGCAGAACGGAGTTGTGGAAAGAAAGAATAGAACTATCTCAGATTTTTCTAAAACCATGATGATGGAAGATAATATACCTCATATCTACTGGAGAGAAGCAGTGAGCACAACAATTTATACATCCAATAGAGTTCATATAAAAGGGGAAACTGGTAAGACACCTTATGAATTATGGTTTGGCAATACACCTATAGTTAAGTACTTCAAAATCTTTGGTAGTAAATGTTATATTAGGAGACATGATTTCATTGGAAAATTTGATCCTAGATGTGATGAAGGAACATTTCTTGGTTATTCTAATGAAAGCAAAGCATATAGATGTTATAATAGGAGATTGCAGAGAATTTTGGAGAGCGCTAATGTCAAGGTTGATGAGAAAAATAGAAGTCAAATCAGAATTTATGAGTAAGAACCAACAATGGAAATGATCATAACTGAACCGGTAACACCTTTACCAAAACATAATGTTGAACTAGTTACTCCAATAGTATCAAAAAATTCAATAGTAACTAAAGAACAGGAAAGAGGAATAGAGAATCATAAGACTCCTAGGTATGTAAGGTTGAATCATTCAAAAGATTAGATCATTGGGGATAAGAACAAGGGAGTGATGACAAGAAGAATATTTATAGCTAATGAGGTATGTTTAATTTATCAAGTTAAACCGATATCAGTAATTGAAGCATGCAAAGATGAATGTTGCATGAAAGCTATGGAAGAAGAATTAGATACGATAGAAAAGAATAACACATGGACTTTGGTTTCTCAACCTAAAAATAAGAATGTTATTGGAACTAAATGAGTTTTTAGGAATAAATTAAATGAAAATGGACAAGTTGTGAGGAATACAACTAGATTGGTTTGTAAAGGATATTCTCAGAGGGAAGGAATTTATTATGGTGAAACTTTTGCACATGTAGCTAGGATTGAAGCTGTAAGATTATTTCTTGCCTATGCTGCACATAAAACCTATAAGGTTAATTAGATGGATATTAAGTGTTTTTTTCTGAATGGGGATATTAATGAGGAGTTTTATATTGAGCAACTTGATGGTTTTTCACTTTCACATGATAAAAGCATGGTTTGCAGGTTAAAGAAAACCTTATATGGATTGAAACAGGAAGCTAGAGCTTGGTATGCAAGGTTGGACAAATATCTTTTAAAGCTTGGTTTCACTAAAGGTAATGTTGATAGTAATCTATATTATAAAGTCACTGACGATGATATACTGATTATTGAAGTCTTTGTTGAAGAGATTATTTTTGGAGGTTAAGATAAGTTGTGCATGGAATTTTCTAACAGTATTGAGAAAGAATTTGAGATCTTTATGATTGGGGAAATAAAAAATTTCTTAGGTTTGTAGATTACTTAGACTGATAAAGGTATTTTCATCTATCAAACTAAGTATACTAGGGAGATGTTGAAGAAATTTGGTATGGAAGATTCTAAGTCAGTTAGTACTCTTATGGTTAGCAGTGAGAAATTGACAAGGAAAGATGAATCAACACCAGTAAATCCTACAAGATACAAGTCTATGATTGGAGGTCTACTATATTTGACTCAGACTAGACCGATATAATGAATGTTGTTTGCATTGCATCAAGATATCAAAGTGATTCTAGAGAAAACCATGAGAGTGTAGTGAAAAGGATTTTTAAATACTTACAAGGAACATCTGAATATAGTTTGTGGTACCCTAAAGATGATGACTTTACTTTATGTGCATATACAGATGTAGATTGGGCAGGTGATGTTGATGACCATAAAAGTACTTCTAGTGGAGCTTTCTTTCTTGGAAAGAAACTTATTTCATGGATTAGAAAGAAACAATCATGTACTTCTTTATCTACTGTAGTCACATAAATCTGTCCACTTAATTAAATGAATACTTAGTATTTATTTGATTATTTAACCATCAATTAATAGTTTGTTTCTTGTGCTCTTGTGTGTGTTGCCATCAAACAGATTTTCTAATCCTTTTTGCAGAGCATCATCTACTATTGAAGATGAGTATGTTGCTATTTCTACTAACTGTACACAAGCTCTATGGATGAAGAAAATGTTGAAGGACATAAAAGTGCATTGCATTGGACCGATAGTTATTCACTCTGATAACTCTGTTCCTATTAACATATCAAAGAATCTGGTATTCCACTCTAAGACAAAGCACACATCTATGAAGTATAACTTTTTGAAGGAGAAGGTGGAAGAAAATGAAGTTAGATTGGTTTATGTGAACACTAAAGAGAAGATTGTAGTCATCCTCACTAAACCTTTGCCTAAGGAATCATTTGAGTACCTCAAAGATAGATTAGGGGTTTCTGCCACTCCAACAAAAAACTGATTTATTCTTTTTGGCATCAATCTGGTATGCATTATCAGAGATATTATTAATTCTATATTGATGTGGTGATGCTACTACTTAGGCAGAGTAGTTAGTTTTGTGATTCAGTGGTTTTCAATTTTGCTTTGATGTTTATGTCAGATTTTTGGCATTGATGTCAAAGGGGGGAGAGATATTCATGTGAAAATATTAAGGAGATATATACATTAGGGAGAGAAATTTGCAAAACTTAAATGAGATATCATCTATAGGGAGAGTATGGATCATAACTTCATTGCTATATTCGTGTGTGGGAAATTTGTTTGGCTTTTCTTGGAACTTGGATATTTTTCACATCTAGTGTTGCCTTCAACGCCAAAGGGGGATATTGTTAGCCATTTGGAGTAATTTATTATGTGTTGCATTGATGTTTTATCATTGATGTCAACACTAGCTGTTTTGGCTACTTTATCGGTATCCTCTGGTCCGAGTACATTTTTTGGCTTCTGTTTGGATTAGATCATGATGATACGGTATGCTCTGGTATGCTTTGGTTTATGGAATTGGATTAGATATGTTATTCATGCTACTCAGATTCATTTTCAGTTAGTTGGTTTTGATTTGGTGATCTGATGCTATTGTATATGTTGGCAAGCTTGGTTTGTTGATCTGGTGACGGTTTCACCGGCAGAGCCTTGTTGAATATATTTTGATGTTATGCATAAGTGGTGTTGGTGCAGCTTCTAGTAGAGATTCAGGATGGTGATGGTGATCGTGTTTGAGACTTGGCTGATTGGGATCATTGCTTTAGCATGTCTGGACCTAAATTGGGTCCAGGTCTATCTAGGTTATGGACCAACTTATTGTCACTTGTTGCTTGGTCTTCTCGATGTGTTTTTTGAATGGCTTATGGGTTGGATATTATTTGTTTGGTCTCAGGCCAACATGTTTTATAATTATGTAATTCCTTTGTTGTCTGGTGGCAGACCTTATTGTTTATAGCTGAGGGTTTGTGTATATATGATGTAAGATCTCATTATAGATCATTGGATATTAGGTAGGATGATATAGGAGCGAATACTGTAATAATCATTCATGCAGAGGATTTGGTCGATCATTGGTGATCAACTGGGGTTTATGTAAGAGGAATCTTCCTATATTGAGCTTAACTAAAATTATATTCAGGCATTGGAGATGCTATCGTTGCAGTTCATTCTTCCTTCCAGATTGTAGTCTATTTTTTTATGTACTTAGTGAGACTCCTTTTGTAATGAACAATGTGCTCTAGGCTCTTGACCACACTAATCTAATTATGTTTAAACTTTAGGATAATTTTGTTATTTAGGTTTTGTTGCACACACTAATATAATTATGTTTGAACTTTATCCCCAATAGATTATTCACTGTATGGCATATGCTAGATGCATAGAGATTACAATGGAAAAAGATATATTATTCTATAAGAATCCACTCTAATTTCCCTTTATTGAAGACAAAAAAGATTAACACCCTCCCATAATAAAGAAGATAAAACACTTGAAGGCACACTTGAAGCCGACCCCTAGTTAGGCATGTAGGAAGAGATGAGAATTGAAACAAATAAACCCTTCAATAGATACACTATAAATTAATTTCTTCCTTAAATGAACTCTTACATTGTGAAAAGGAAAAGATTTGTTACATTTATTATAACATTACCAACTACTTAAACAAAATCAATGAGAATATACTAGCCAGTGAGACTCTCTTTCCAAGGGTACATCATCTAACTAGAGGAAATAGGATAGCAAAGGCATAATTATCATTTCAATAATTTGATGTAATCTAATAAAAAATACTTCCATGGTTTTAGTTTGTCAAATTTTGGGCCAGCATATCATGAAATCCAAATTATGGAGTGCAAGCAGTACAACTATAGTGGAATGATTTAAGTGCCCAAATTAATGAATAAATAGATTGTGTAGTAGATGTTGCATTCAGGTATGGAAGATAGCTCCAGTTCATTCTATAGACTCATTATCTTGAAATAATTGAAGATAAAGTTTACGAGTAACACCTAGAAAGTGGAGGATAGAGAGAGTTGTTTTACAGTTCACCAAGATAGTGTAAGACAAGATTCTATGTATTTAGTGATGAGAAAAGGAAGTAATAGAATCTGAGCACCCTGAAAATGCACTAGTGTCCAATCTTTCAAAGAAAGGTCCAAGCAAGACCACATTAGTTGGTGTTTCATAAATTAAATAAAGTGGACTATATTTTTCCCAATCGAGAGAGAGAGAGAGAGAGTACTTAACTCTACGAATTCTCAAGGTTCCACAACAACTCCCTGTAGCTCTTCTACATAATGTACTTCATATCAACATAACCAAAAGAGATCTGAATACACACCATAGGTGATTGACTCTCACTCTCGTAGAGACATTGGTAGTTGAACTGGCTATTGATGCTTCAACAAATTTTTCACACATATTATTTATCAAGGCACTTGTTCAGAGAATGCAAAAATAAAATACCTGCAGGAAATTAAAAATGCACCTACTATGAGAAATGCAATATAAAAAATTGTAAATTGGAACATTTTGTTGTCTTGATTCTTGCATATCCATGGGCTATTGGTTTTATAATTTTATTAAGTTAGGTTATCTTTGGAATCAGATTATTGGGTATTTCAAAGGTCCTTTTTGAGTAGAGATTAAAGGTCTTGAAGAAGATGCAATGCAAAATATTTATATAATGCATGGACTCTTCTTATGAAACTACTAATTATTATACTGGATTAGATTTTATCATAGCTACACATTGGATAATCTAATAACAATACTAAATCATTTGATATCCTTTCTAATCTAGAATCACATACATAATGAATATCTAGTTACAACATTATACTCCATTACAATACATCATGATTTCATCCTACTACTAGTCAGATTATATATGTTTATAAGGTACTAATTACATATATTATCTCTTTACAATTACATCTATCTCATGATATAAAGTACATGTTTTAAATATTAGTTACATAGATTATGCTCCAAAGATCAATCCACATGAATAAGAGATATGAATCCACATCCATGCACTCTAGCAACCAATGAAGAACATCCCAAAGGAAGAAGGAATCAAACCACCCAACCATGTCGAACCAATAAAAAACAAACCCCTATGCTAGGAGATGACACAAGGTTCCAACTAACACTCTAGACCTAGGTTGACGCCTAATATCCAAAGGACAAAAACTCACAATCATAGAAAAGAAACCAAATAAGATTAAACCAAAACACAACACAAGGCTAAATTGTAATACAATAAACTACTAGATGCATACCAAACAAACATTGCATAAGGATTGTGGACACATATAGGGAAAGAGTGTCATCATATGATATCATCAAAAAGAAGGGGCCAATCCACACTTTGATAGACATGTGGAGCCATATCAACCTACAAGAAATCAAGGTATTTTGGCTTACCCTTGCAAGAGTCTTCCCAAGCTCATCTTGAGTCTCTCCATAATGGTTATGAGGTGGGACCACAAAAAATATTCATTATCTTGATTATGTGAATCCTAATTATATATCCCACTAATCAAACTATTATAGTTATCACTTGAAAATTAAACACAAACTATCCATGTGGTTCCATGATAGGTCTAGACCCTAAGCATCCTTGCAAGTTACCTCTTAGAAGCCTATTGCTCATGACCTCGGTCCTACAAATGAAAGAGAACACTCTCCATATCCATGTACCAAGACCTTAGGGTGAAACATAATGACATCAACATCACAAGGAGGCTCAACATATAAGATCCATCAAAAACATCATACTAATACAATCTGAAGCATAACATGAACCATGAAGTCAACATGAAAATCAAGAGCCTCAACCATCAAAATAAAAACACTAAACAAGAGTATGAAATACACCATCTTACTCAGCAATATGCAAATACAATCCTCAATAGTGAGGCACATCCATTCTAGTAGAGCTTATATACAATCAACCCCAACAACAAGGCATTCTCCTTCTTGTTGGAGCTAATCAACATATATGCACAATCTTGAATGAGAAGGCACAAACCATCTTGCCAAAGCATAAATCAAAAATTAAATGAATGATACTGAACTGCAAACATCTCAGAGAAATTCAAAACAATAAAAAAAGGGCTTTAGTACAAGCCTAAAATCCAGAAAAGTGACCTCGAAAGGCAACACTAACAAAACTAGCAAAACAAGGTAGTCTAACGCATCCAAAAAATAGTTTAGTGTATCCATGGTAAAGTTTAGACCATCCATGGTACAAATTGATTCATCCAAGCCATTATGTAGTGCATCAGATGCATTCTATATGGCATCCACTCTAGAAGCCAAAAATCATAAAAAATAAAAGGATAAAGTGACGAAAGTATTGGCATAACTGGTGGTGTTGCAACAACCGGTTCATTGGTTTATATTGTTATTGATGGCTAACACTTATTAGTGAATAAGGCCAAGCTCATAGGCAAGGAGGTGTGGTAAATCTCAATAGTTTAATCATAGTTGCAATCAATATGGAGGACCCAGTGCTTCCCAAATATGCATTATTGACACACATAAGTAGTGTGTTGGTCGAAGACTAATAGGTTGAAGATAAACAAAGTAGCAGACCGGTGAGTCAAGCACTCGATAGGTGTTGAGATCAATTTCTTAAAACTAGTAGTTGAAATGATGATGCAATCATAATAGGTGACTTAGATTGTAGTTTAGTAGTATTTTGCATGACCGAAACACTCTAGGAAGATAGGTGATCAGTCTGATTGATGATCAGTGATCGGTGGGAAAAGGTGAAGACTTACACCAGTGAACCAGTGATACAGGTTGAAGGATGATATCCATCGAGAATCTCATAGCCTCAGTGATCGATAAGTTGGATGCAATGACCAAAGTTGAGCTAGTCATGGTGAGATATCATCAAACAAACTACTAGTGAAGTCTACATCAGTTAGCAATCAACTAATATGAGATTTGTGTGTATTTTCCAATTCGCATTAAAAAGATAGAACATGACCCAGAGGTTGGTGAAATTATGAGTTGCTGTGGTAGATAAGGATGATTTACTAGCAAGAATGATGGAGAGGGTGTAGAGAAAGTGCGGGAAGATTTGAATTTCAAATCTACTGAGTTTTGTATAAAGGTTTTGGTGAAAACCAAAAGGTTTGATCATAAAATTTCTAAGTGCAATTTTGAAGAGAGACAATCTAGTAAGGTGAAAAGAGAAGAGTGCAAAACTTCTGAGTGAATAGAAGAGTGGTGAAGAGAGTTTGTAGAGCTTGGATAGTGTGAAGAGTTGACAAAGAATGTTGAGCACCAGTAGAGTGCAGAGCAAGTGAAATGCAAAGCACCTATAGAGTGCAGAGTAAGTGAAATGCATAGCACTAGTAGAGTGAAAAGCAAGTGTAATCGATGGTAAAAATGAAGAGCTTCAATTGGATTTGATTAAGCTAAGAACATATATTATAGAAAATCATTCTCTCTATTCATTTCTAATAACTATAAAAGAAAAATCCCTTAATTGAGTGGACTTTAATAGGTCCCTTTGTAAAATCCCCTAACCAGGTAACATCATAATTGATGATCCTAAGTCCTTTAACAAGGCTACCTCTAACAGGGTAAAGGTTCTAACAAGCCTTAAAGAAAATTCCTTAATCGGGTGGCACCTAACAACTTCATAATCTCCTTATAGGGATGGCTCCTCATCGAGTGTACTCCAGAAGAGTGTAGATTTTGTGAGTTTCTACTCACACTATGGTTTCCTCCCATTTGGGTTTCCACATGATAAATCTTGGTATTCATGTGTGTTTGGTTTTATGTGTACATGCTTCTTATCAATGTTGCTTATACTGATAAGTGTTAAGTTTGAATAGAAACTTTGATTAAGGTTAAATCTAGTAAAAATGTTATAGTGCTAATTCACACTCCCCTCTCAACACTGGTCGGGACTAACAATTGGTATCAGAGCTCTGGTCCTTAGATTCAAAAGAGCTTAACAACTTAAGGAAAGATCCAAGAGGATACAAAAGGAAGGCTCCAAGTTCTCTAAGGAGAACTACACGTTATGGTATGGTAGAATGAAGCTCTACCTAAGAACCCTAGGAGATGAATACTGGAATCATCTAAGCATAGAGTACAATGAACCTGTTAGGATTCCCAAAGATACTGAGAGGTGGGGGGGGTGAATTAGTATCTAACCGGTAAAAGAATTTACTTGAATTATAACATGAAAAGCATATCAAAATTGTGTACCGATAAACCAAAAATAATGCAGCAAATAAGAATAATGACCACAACATAAGAGACACACCATAAAATAGTATTTTTAATGAGGAAACCTAGTGTGGGAAAAACCTCAGTAGGATTTATGACCCACAATATTCTCTTACTGGCCAATAAGGGAATATTACTATTTACAATAGGGGCCTACACATGCAAGAAGGCCAAGTGCCTACAGCTCACTGCTCAATTACAAAAGAAGTCACACTGACTTACAAAATGGATTATACAAATCCAATGTCTTGTACTAATTTAGGTTAGCATCTACTATGCCAGATTCAGTAGCGGTTTAAGCTCTACAATATACATAAACCTTTATCCCAATAATTTGTACATTAGGTCTGCTATAATCTTTTCATACTTCGCTTCACACATCCTAAATGATCTACAATGATCTCATACTTATATGAGTCATATTACAATCTGCCAAGTCGGCTTACAAAAGATTTTACAATTAATTAAAAAATATTAATACACAAAATTCCTATCGGCCAGGATGCTAGTAGTCTTTCTTTTCGGTGGTGGTGTTCTATATGTCGATGTAGAGTTTGCCAGTGTTGGTGCCTGTATCTACCTGCCAGTATCATATGATTGCAAGGTTTCCATCAATGACAATACATTCAATCACCTACAATTTCTCATTGGAGTGTGCATTTTCTAACAATCTCCCCCTTTGGCATTGATGGCAACACTCATGAGAAAAATCCAAAAATGGTTTGCCAAAATTGTCTTACCAAAACTATATCCTCAAAATTGAGTGCTCCCCCTGAGTAGATGATGTCCTTTTTCTGGTTATTTTTCTCATCTCCACTACTCCCCTTTGACATCAATGACAAAGGTTGTCATTCGTTGTTAGTGGAGTGTGGTTCTTGCCTAGATTCTTGTAACTGGTGGGTTACAATCTAGAAAAGGTCTGCTAGTACCAAGTTTAGACTATCGATGAACCTTTTGCTATCCTCTAATGTCACTTTTGTTCTCTGAACTATACCAGTGATTATGTGCATTTTCTCTTCTAGTGCCATAAGTCTGGGAACCAAAGCCTCAGAGATTTCTTTTCTCAAAGAAATGAGGTAATCTAGTGTAGGACCTAGTTTACATTTTAAGCTTTTTGCCTTATGCTTTATTTTCTCTTTATCCTTTTCTAACTTCTCAATTGTCTCTTCAAGATATCCAATTTTCTTTTCTATTTCTAAAAATGAATCTGATGTGCCTATTAGATTGTCAGCAATATTGTTAATCTCAGTTTGTGTTTTGTTGATTTCTGAATCTATGTCCTCTATCAAGATGTCGGGTTTGCATGTATCCCTGTACAGTTTCTTGAAATCCAAAATTGTTTCTCCTAGTGCCGGTAATAAGGTTTTTGTTTGTTCCTATAGTGGCCTAAAATTGTGACACTTGCAATTTCGATCGCATTTGGGTCTTCACGATGGCGACGCAACACTGAACCTGAATGGAGACCCCAAAACTTGTCCACGACATCAAAAACTACATTTTTCAGCACCCTGGCCTGATCCTCCTTGCACCCCGCTGTCCCTGGAGGTGGGACCATGGTGCCCAGTGCCCTAGTCCTTCAGGGCTAGGGTGCCCAGTGCCCTGGTCCCCCAGGACCATGGCGCCCAACGCCCTGGTCCCTGGCCCTATTTTTGGGCCTGGTCTCTTTTGGGTCTCAGGTCTTTATGTTTGCAAATTGGAAAATAATATTTCCTGGTCGGCCTAAGGTTGGAAAAATCAATCTTTTAACCCTAATTGACAAGTATATAAACTACATTTCCTCTCCCATTTTGGTAAGATGAAAAAAAAAGGCGGAAACGATACTCAAACATTCAACCATTCAACCATTCAAGCATTCCTTCAAGCAATTGATCATTCTAAGTCTCCATTCAAGACTAAGTGTTGCATTCAAGACACGGATTCAACCATTGAAGAGGAGATCACATAAAACAAACAACATACAACAACAATTACACCTTCACATGTAAGAATACAAACATTCTTACAACAAGGTATTGGTACTTTATTACATTACAATCATTTACATTTACAACATTTCTCATTTCTTGGTTAATTCCAAAACTGGGGTTTGACCTAAGGGCAAACCCCTAATCCCTAACCCCCCAATTGTCCTCACTTTTCTGTGTGTAGGTTGTAGGTACGCGGTTGTAATTGAAGATCTGGAATCCTTGTGCAGAGACGAACAGATCCCCCTTCGTTTCACGGATTTTTCAGAGGACCGTGTGCACACCGGGCACCATCATCCAGTCAACTTTCGCTCAGATTTGCAGGACAGTATTGTCTCGACATTTTACTACTAATTCCAGGTCCGCAGCTTCATCCTATATTCCTATCTCTGTTTATAAGTGAATCTTTCTCAATTTTCATGCATTCCTAGCTTAATCCTTCTATCTACATTCTTTACAAAAGAGGGTAGCCTTGTTGTCTTAACCCTTGAAACTCATTTAGAATCCAATCTTGCATTGTGTGGGATTGGATCTTGTGGGTTTCAACCCCTCTTTTGAATGTAAAGTCTCCCCTAAGTGAAAACCATCAACCCTAGTGACCTCCTTCCCCTCTCCTCGGAGTGGTGGGGGGAACACTTGGGGTTCGATCGCGATTTTTCGCTTTACATTTTGGTGAACCTGACGTGAACATCCTTTCTGATTATTCATGGTTAGATCTGAAAATTGGATTCCTTGTGTAGTACCCCTACCCTAATCAATCTCTAATCTTGGTTTAATGTTGGATAGTTTATCTTAATATAATATTACAGTTAGATGCTTGATTTAATGCATAGCTGTGGATGTGGGTTTCACACTAGTTATATGCAAGTTGTTAATGTACCTAATTTGTGGTATTAATATTGAGCTAACACTTTCATTAAATTTTATATATGTATGCATGTATGACTTCTAGTTGCAGGAGATGTCAGGTACAACGCCGCATGAGTGCGAAGTTCGTCTTCACCTGGATTGCAGGGTTGAGTATACCTTTTTAACCCTTAGAGTTGGATTAGGTGGTCGTAAGACCCTAGTTGACCTTCGTCGTGCTCAGGTGAGCATCGCCAGTCGTTGTTGGTATTCCCTTTCTGTTTGGGTTGGCGAGTCGTCTGTTTGGTTGACCTCCTCGGTTTGCATGCTTGGTGTGCATGGTTAAATTGATTAATTAGTCCTTAATAATTATCTTGATTAAATATGTATTTGTGCATTAGAGATTAATGGACTAGATTAATCGGGATTCCGTTATGCGATTTTCGTTGATATTGGATTGCTGCTTTTTAATTGGGAGTAAATTCGATTAAATGACTGATATTGAATATTAAATGCATTTTATATATGCTGTTGAAAAGAAAGTTTTGTATTTTATCGCAATAGACTAAATTGTATTCTGTTGGATTCTGAAATTTGAAAGGTTAGATTTAATTTAATGAGGAAATCGATTTTGGATTGAAAACGCAAGTCGATTTGTTGTGGTAATTAGAAAAGGATTAATTTTTGAGAATTATTTGTAAATAAAATTTTTAATTCCAAAAATAGAGTTTTTGGTCAACTCTTCCATATAACCCAAAATTTGGGTAAAATTGGAGGATGGACATTTTGGAGGAATTTTGGGTTGGAAAGAAATTTTGGAGATGAAATTTGGTGATTTTGGATGGGGAAGGAGGTTTTGGTAGCTGGAGATTGGGACTCTTCAGCAGATCTTGCCAGGAACGCGAGATCAGGTAGGATCCAATTCTCAATCTTAGTTATTGTTAAAAATGGAAATGGTGGTTTGAATGTTTTCATGCTCTTGGTTTTAGATTCTCCATCGAATGCCATGCTTATGAATTGATTTAGTAAATTTATTAGCTTGGCTGGAAGTGTATTTGTGGTGTGGTTAATCCCTCTATTCTCTTGGGCGTTTGAAACCCTTGGATGCTTGTAAAGAATGAGAAAACCATCAAGAAAATGTGATATCAATCTCAGTTTGTTTAAACTGAAATTTTAGTAAATCGAAATTTTATTATGAATTTTGCGGTGGGTGTTTTGTGTTTATTGAAAACTGAACCGTGTTTCAAAAAAAATAAAGAAAATATATTAAATTATATCCACTGTGCGTTTGTATAACAATGTGGTGTATTTTATTTTAATCGAGCCGTGCATTTTTTTTTTAACATAGCTGTGGGTTGGAGTTTGGAGGGCGGGGAGCGGAGCTCCACCCACTCCTCCTCCCCTCCCCCGCGCGTCCCCCCCCTTCTCCTCCTTGCCATCCCTTGTGGTCTGCGGTTGGCCGTTGGCCGCGGCTCACGGCGGTGGCCGCAGGGCGCCGCGGCACCTGCGGGCACCACCGTGAGTGCTGCCCGCACCTTTCCCTCAGCTAGGGTTAGGGCATGGCCGCCTCGCCTTTCTTGTTTTTGAATGCATTTTTTTTTGTTTAAAGCATAGTTTTTAAAATAGTTTTTTTTAATGTATTTTTTTTTAGTATTCAAAAAAAAAAAATGCATATAATAATTGTGAATATTATTTTAATGTTAAGTTTTATTTAGCTTCTTAATTAGGTTTAAGGTGGCATTAATCTTGATAAAAGTTGATTGGATATTGATTAATTATATAATGGAATTTATAGGTGAATTAATTAGTCAATCTTCATTTCGTGACTTATGCCCTCTTCTTAATTAAGTTCTAAAACTGTAATTTCGCAATTGAATATTGTTGTTTATATTCTGATTGATCTTTGATTAATGAATCTAGATCTTACCTTCTAGCTGATTAGAGCATTTGGCTAATTAAGGTAGTATTGTTTAAAAACAAAATAGAAAATAATATGTTATTGGAAGATCATTGAAATACGACATAATTACTAATTGTTGTTGTTAAGTATTATCTTAGAACTTATCAATTGAGTAATTGAGAAGTAGTGAAATATTTATCGTTGGGTATTTGAATTTAAACGATATGCTTTGGAAATGATTATCTCCATTTAGATTCTCTTTCTGCATTTATATTTCTGTAATCCGTATAATGCATCTGGGCTTGAGAAATAATACGAAACTGTAGAGGTCGGTTTAGACCAGTATGTTAATGATGTTTTGTTGGAGATTAAATATCTTATTTATTTGATTAATGGTTGTCTGAGTTTAATTAATATGAATTGGTTAAAAACTCTTTATGGCTTTATATGTCTATTCGATGCTTTGAACCTTCAAGAGTTAGAAAACCAAGAACAACTTATCCCTTGATGAGGTAGATAACTGTAAGCTGATTTAGATCTTGTAGAAAACTTGATCAACTTGTAATGATTAAATCAATTTGAGGAAATATTGTCTTTTTTGATTATTGCCTTGTGAGTTTAATTTCTGTATTCGCCTTTAATTATGAAATGGCATGTTTTGCTTTGTTTAGTAGCACCCTGTCGTATAAATTGACTTGGGGTACCTGTTTCAGTCCTCGATTCCGAGTTGACTGTCGTATTGTGGTAGTGTCATTTTGATCATATCCTCCTTGTGTGTGAGTCGAATGATGATTTGTGGTAGACCTTAGTTGTCAGGTCTCTAGTTAGAGTACCGTCAGTAAGTGTTCATCTTTTGAGTCATGTTTGACCAGATGATTGTTTCTCTCTTCTTGAACTCCGTTCGTCTGACCATGTCCAGTCCTTGGTTTTGAGTTCGTCTGAGTTTAGTCTAGTGTTGTATGGGAAAGTGGCTTTCAATTGGGGGCCGCGCCCAAAGTGGCTGCTGGGTAACCCATCGAAAGTGAGTCTAATAAGTGATAACCTTTAAGTAGATTAGAATGTAATCTCTAAGTAAGATAATTGTGCCTCACACATGGGACGAGTGCTAACATAGACTCGACATGCTGTGGGAAGGCCTGAAATGGCAAACCACCATCCTTGTCTTCACGAGAGGATGTGTGGGTCCACATGAGGCTGGGATGGGCCGAAAGCTTGGATTAGGTTGCCAGGGTAACCCAGTGTATGGGATGGAGACCTATGAAGACTTGCCATGGTAACCATACCAGGTTGTGTGATGACACTTGTCCCTACGTTCGCTAGTGTGTTGTCGTTTTGTCCTGTTAAGAGTACCTTTATGGGTCGTCCTTTTGTTTATGCCCTTGTGAGTGTCAGTTTCATGATAGACCTTGGGTGGTGATGGCTCAGTGTTATGGATGCTCTTCTGGACCTTTGTTTTAGCTTTGATTATGTTCAGCTGGATCCTGTTCTTATCAGGGATCATTTATGTATTAATTGACCGATGCGGTCGTTTGTATATTGTTTATGTATTGCCTTGATGGCTGGATTGTATAGTGTAACCTCTTGTACTCTTAACTTTATTAATTATCAGAGGGGTCTTGCAGTTGAGCAGACCCGGAGATGTAGCCCTTTAGGGGTGAACTCCGAGATCATTATGGTGTTATGTGATGTATTCTCTTATGTTTCCTTTATTCAGCTTTATCATGTATGATTAACTTATGTTAGAATGGTTAAGTGGATAATTGGAATTAACTATAAATGCTTATATTCAGTTCTTTCTTGAATGCCATGTTGATTGAATGCGTAAGTGGTTTAGATGAGATTTATCGTAGATGCTAGTATGCAATCGTCTTTTGAAATGCAATAAGTTGGAATATGAAAGAATGTAACTTAGAATAATGAATTATACTCAGTTGTTGTTAAGGAATTTAAATATGCTTGGAAAGATCTCTTATGTTATGATGGAATCCTAGTGTATTAGAATGTTAGATGTATGGTTTGTAATTTTAAATGAAAAGCTTGAATGAAGATTATGAATGGATCTTAATGATGAATCTTCGCTTGTGATTTATATTTCCCTCTTTTGAAAGGAATTATCCTGATTATGAATTATCTCGTTATTAAGATATCCATCTTTTGGATTAATTGTGTGAGTTAAGTGAATTGTGAAATTTAAGTAATCTCGTTGGGAAACTCTTTAGGAGTTAGTTGTTGTCTTCCGCTATGTAATCTGAATCTTTGATATCTTGTTGTACCTTAATGTGGTGTAACTTTTTAAAAAAATAAAAATTATTGCACTCTATTCTTGTAATTTTGGCTTATCCCTTCGAGGTTTCCTGGCGGGGCATTACACCTTGATTACATTTCCATGTTTGATCTTTTGCAAATTTTAGAGGTTAATTGCATAAAAACCCTAAATTTTCTTTTTAGTAATTAAGCTTGTGAAATATTTAATTATTAATGCTTGTTTCAGATCTACCCTTCTATTACAAATTATCAATTCATATTTGTGTTTTAATTCTGAAAATTAAGTGGTTAAGTGTCAAAACCCTAATTTTTAAAACCCTCTTGATTCAACCTTTGACCAACAATTTCACTAATCAAAACACCTCCAAATCGGTTGTAACTTTGGATTCCGCAACAAAATCATAATATCTTTCATCCCTGAAAATTTGGAAAAAAGTTGCGAGGACCGTGTGCACCCTGAGCGCCATCGTCCCTGACATTTTTTCTGAAATTTCGGGAGTTAGATCTTACTGTATTTTTCTGCTAAAATCCAGAATTTTGGCTGATTTTATCAATTCTAACACTTTCAAAATTAAAGTCAAAATTGGTCTAGTGATTGCTTGGATTAAGGCTCCTAATCATTCAAAAATCATTGAAATTGAAATTTTGTGGCAAAATTGTGTTCTTACTATCCTAAATCTGAAAAGTGTGTCAGCATTCATTCGAAATTCCAGTGCTTTATTCAAATTCTTGCAATTTGGGACTTTTGAAATTAAGTGTTTAATTGTAACAAATTTGATTTCCGCTTTCAAAATTGAATTTTGCGTGAAATTGAGTCAACTTTTAAAATTCAAAACTTGCATTGCTTTTGGTATTCCCTCTAAAATCATAAAATTCAAAATTTCAGTTTCCCTCTCTTTTTCAAAATTCAAATTTTGCATTTTTCAACAATCTGGGTAGGATTCAATTTTGAGATTGCAACTTTAATTTGGCCTATCTACAGATTGTAAAGTCACTCAATTTTTTCAGGTTAGCTTTAAAATCATCATAACTTTCATCCCTGAAAATTTCAAAAAAAGTTGTGAGGACCGTGTGCACTCCAAGCACCACGGTCCCTGACATTTTTTTCAAAATTTCGGGAGATTGTCGTGATTGCATTTAATAGCCTAAATCTAGGAGATTGGCTGATTTTATTGAAATTTGCTACCTCTAAATTCAAAATCTTCTCTCCCTCTCTAGTGCATGAGTTTTACAACAATAAGCCCTACTTACACTATTCCCGTTAGACGAAGCCTTAGAATTAAGTCTTTCCAAGGTTTAATTACTGAGGAGATGGAACTTAATTTGAATAGCCTTTTTAACGAGGACACGGGTAATTCCTCTAATCCTCCTAATGATGAATAAGCTCTCCATGAGGTTTCTGTAGAACAACTTTCAAAATTGGATAACCAATTTGATGATTTTCAGCAATGGATGTCTCAAGAGTATCCTGATAGTCAAGCTTTTTCATTAATTGAGGGTCTAAAACATATGGTTCAAAGTGATAAGAATGGAATTGATATTTTGCATGGTATTGCACACATTGTGGATTCGAATGTGATGCCTATGAAGAGTTGTGCTGAAACTTTAGGTTATACACAACCTCCCACTCAAGTTAATCATTCTATTCCTTTAACAACTTCTATTGCTAGCATACCTACCTTTACATCAAACATAATGACTACTTCAATACAAGACATTCCTCCTATGATCACCAGTCATGGGGGCAATCCTTCCTCTAACCCTCTTCCTTCATTCAATCTGATTTCTTAATTCATTTCTTCAATGAGTGTCCCTATTATATCTCCACAACTGAACATGACGCAAGGGGGCAATTCATTTAACCATTCCATTCCTCCTTGTAGTACTCCTCTTTTCCAATAATCTCCTATGACTAACTATCATAGTGTCCTGCCACCTTACTCTCAATCAATACCTTCTTTCAATAACATAATACCTCCATCACAATCTAACACGTCTAATATGAACTCTTCGACCAAAGCGACCATTAACAATCTTTCACAAACTGTCTCTTCTTTACAGCAACAAATTGCCTCTATGAATCAATCTAAGTTTAGTGTGCCCACATTTGATGTTGTGAGCCCACTTTCTCTTGACATTGTTCGAGCTATCCCTCCTAAACATGTTGAAATCCCACATTTGGAGCTTTATAATGGTAAAGGTGATCCTCTAACACATGTTAAGACTTTTCAAACAATATGTACCGATTTTGCTTATGACCAAAGTTTGCTTGCAAAACTGTTTACTAGGACATTGAGAGATAAAGCCCTACAATGGTATTGCCCGTTTCCTTCTTATTCTATTACTTCTTTCGAACAACTTGCAAATGTTTTTATTCAACAATTTCAAAACAATATAAGTCCTAAAGTTACTTTGATTGATTTAATGCATTGTAAACAAGGTGTTAAAGAAAAAGTGACTGATTTCATTGGTAGATATAAGCATTTGTATGCTCAAATTTCTTTTCCAGTGCCTAACAATGATATTCAAAGAATCTTTATTTCTAATTTACAAAAATATATTCGAGAAAAACTTCTGTTTTCTGAGTTTACTTCTTTCCAACAGTTGTGTGCAACTCTTCACAATTATCAACTGACTGTGAGTTAAATGGAACAAGCAAATCCTATGGCTCCGAGTGATAATGGTGATAGTAGTCAACAACCATTTGGAAAGTTTAAACCAAACAAAGAATCCATCAAATTCAATGAAAACATCATCAACAACAATGTGAATGCAGCATCAGGTGTGCCTCCTATTTCTAAGTTTTTCAAGAAAGAAAGAAAGTTTCATCCTTTGAATGAATCATTGCATAGTATTATGAATAAGTTATTGGAACAAAATGTGCTTACTCTCCCTCCTATAAAGCAAATAGATCCTACAAAGATTAATTCACCCTATTTTGATAACAAATCTTTTTGTCAATTTCATCGTCAACCTAGGCATGATACTGAAAAATGTTTTGCTTTAAAGGGTAAAGTTCAAGATTTGATTGATAATAATACTATCTCTATTTCAGGAGTGAATGATAAAGGCAACACATTTGTAGCTCCTCCTAACCAAAATCTTAAGATTTTTACTGATCCATTACCTTCTCATACCTCTAATGTGATTGAGACTAATGATTCCTCTTTCTCATCTGATGGTCTTGTGTCTATGACTCTGAATGTGATTAACTTTGTAGAGCAGCAAGAAAACCCTAAAGAACCTTCCATCACATTTGATTCTAATGAAACTATCAGGGCACCTGATGGTCCTTTATACATAGTTGTAAAAGTTAAGAATACACCTTTCCGTGGAGTGCTTATTGATCCTTCGTGCATGGTTAATGTTATTACTGAAGAATTTCTTTTTACTTTGCAATTGAATCAAGTGATCTATGACAAAACAAATGTGGTTGTGAAATTATTTGATGCATTTTCTTCTCCTGCAATTGGTTCTATTACATTATGTATTGAAGTTCATAACAAATCCCTTGATGTGAGCTTTGCTATTATTCCATCGTCCGAACAATTTCGTGTGAAGCTAGGCTATCCTTGGCTATCTTCCATGAAATCTATTGCTTCTCCTATTCATAAATGTTTGAAATTTCCCCATAATGGTGAAGTTGTTATTGTCAATCATAGTCTCTTTAAACCAGCTAAAAGAACTTCTAGTGTTCCTATTGATTATTTTTGGCCTAAACAATTCCAATCTCTTCCTCCGCGAAGTGATCATCTTTTCAAATCTTATCAAAAGTGGAAAATAGATATGATCCTATCTCTAAGTGAACCTAGAACACCAAAACTTGATATTCCTATCATTCTTGAGAAGGAAGTTCTTCCTTTGAAAGATAAAACTAATGTCTTTCCTCAAGAAGATTCCCAACCCATTCCTATGGATGTGACTATGTCTATGTCTAATAAACTTTCTAAAAGTAGACCTATACCTCCTCGTCATGATGGACTTGGTCTCCTTCCTAAACCAAATATTCCTCCTTTATATGGAGCAGTTCCTCCTCCTTCCTCTTATGGAGAGAAGAGACCTTCCTCTTCTCCTATTATCCAGCCTAAGAGACCACAACCTAAACACCCAAGTGATAAGGATGAGAACATTCCTCCTCCTCAATCTTCTCCACTTCCTACTAAGACTAGATGAAATTGTTCTGCACGTGAACATCAACGAAAGCATCGTCTTAGAGCTCAGGCAGCTACTTCTCAAACTTTACAATCTCCAAAAACACCTTCAACAAGCATTATTCCATTTTCTCCAAAATCTCCTAAACATAAGATGCATGATGGTCTTGATCCTGTGCGAGTTAAAGATCCTATTTTTATAAATCTTGATGATGATATAGATGAAAATGTTACTTCTCTTGCTTCTGATAGTGAATATGAATTTGTTGATATTCATAACCATTTATCTAACAAATTTTCTAAAGCACTTATCCTAGCTCCTAGACAAGAACAACGTGGCTTGGAACATGAACATAGCCCTTGTTTGGATCTTGTGATAGCTCCATCTATTGTGTTGGATGTTCCTCCTCTAGCGTGTTCCCTGCCTTCCTGAAACATTGATCAGCAAGATCGGGGGGTAGATGACATGCTAGACTAGTTTCATTAGCATAGCAGATTCTCTCCTCCTCTCTTTTGTTACTTCTTCTATGTGTTATTCTCATTCTTCTATTTGTTGTCCTTAGTGTTGTCTACTTGAGGACGATGCAAAGCATTGAGATCTCTTTTGGTCTCTCTCATGTTGACTCAAAAGACACATGTGTTCCCTTCTTCTAGGTGACCTTCCTTGATTGGGGAATGACAAACAATTATGCATACATACATATGATATACATGAATTATCATACAACATACTGACCCTGAGGAAAGCGAAGTCACCTCGTGCTTTGTGTTTTGTGTCTATTATCCTTGGGTTTATCTCACACTTGGTGGCTAAATCTTTGTGATAACGTGCTCCTTTCCCTTCTCATTTCTTATGTGTATCACTACCTTAAAGCAATCACCCCCGTTGAGGCGTGTGCGATTGCTTTAACGTAGGGGGCATACACCCTATCTATCCCTTCAGGAATACTTGAAAATTTCTTGGCGAACATAGCTTTGCCTTGAAAATTTTTGGTATTTCTCTTGCATGACTCATAGTGAGGGAACCTTACTACTGACAGTCATGGTTCTCCCTCATGATCTTCCCTTTTACTTTGTCAATCGAAGTTGTAAGTTCCTTAGTCCACTGGGGGCTTGGTGTGTCTTGCCTCCTTGACGTGGTGAAAGTCTTTCAATATTGTTTCCTTGTACTTTACCAGAAGTATGAGCATATGCTTATACTCCTGCTAAAGTGGGGGCTAAATGTAGCATCCTAAAATTGTGACACTTGCAATTTCAACCGCATTTGGGTCTTCACGATGGCGATGCAACACTGAACCTGAATGGAGACCCCAAAACTTGTCCACAACATCAAAAACTGCATTTTTCAGCACCCTGGCCTGATCCTCCTTGCACCCCATTGTCCCTAGATGTGGGACCATGGCGCCCAGCACCCTGGTCCTTCAGGACTAGGGTGCCCAGTGCCTTGGTCCCCCAGGACCATGGCGCCCAGCGCCCTAGTCCCTAGCCCTATTTTTGGGCCCGGTCTCTTTTGGGTCTCGGGTCTTTATGTTTGCAAATTGGAAAATAATATTTCCTGGTCAGCCTAAGGTCGGAAAAATCTATCTTTTAACCCTAATTGACAAGTATATAAACTACATTTCCTCTCCCATTTTGGTAAGATGAAAAAAAAGGCGGAAACGATACTCAAACATTCAAGCATTCAAGCATTCAAGCATTCCTTCAAGAAATTGATCATTCTAAGTCTCCATTCAAGGCTAAGTGTTGCATTCAAGACAAGGATTCAACCATTGAAGAGGAGATCACATAAAACATACAACATACAACAACAATTACACCTTCACATGTAAGAATACAAACATTCTTACAACAAGGTATTGGTACTTTATTACATTACAATCATTTACATTTACAACATTTCTCATTTCTTGGTTAATTCCAAAACCGGGGTTTGACCTAAGGGCAAACCCCTAATCCCTAACCCCCTAATTGTCCTTGCTTGTAGGTACGTGGCTGTAATTGAAGATCTAGAATCCTTGTGCAGAGACGAACAGATCCCCCTTTGTTTCGCAGATTTTTCGGAGGACCGTGTGCACGCCGGGCGCCATCGTCCCGTCAACTTTCACTCAAATTTGTAGAATAGTACCGTCTCGACATTTTACTACTAATTCCAGGTCCATAGCTTCATCCTATATTCCTATCTCTATTTATAAGTGAATCTTTCTCACTTTTCATGCATTCCTAGCTTAATCCTTCTATCTACATTCTTTACAAAAGAGGGTAGCCTTGTTGTCTTAACCCTTGAAACTTATTTAGAATCCAATCTTGCATTGTGTGGGATTGGATCTTGTGGGTTTCAACCCCTCTTTTGAATGTAAAGTCTCCCCTAAGTGAAAATCGTCAACCCTAGTGACCTCCTTCCCCTCTCCTCGGAGTGGTGGGGGGAACACTTGGGGTTCACTCACAATTTTCCACTTTACAGTTCCTTATTCTTCTTTATTGTTTCCTCAAAGAATTTTTCTTTTTCCTTAATCATTCTCTCTTTAAATGTATCTTCATTTATTTGATCAACTGTCAAAATGTTGCCAGTGATGAATTTAGACAATGTGTCTAGTTGACCTAACGAATCTTTATTATCCATAATACACTTCGGTGCTATCATTTTAAGAATAGGAATTGTGTCATCAATAGCCTTATAGGCTTTTGCATTACACTTTGTGATCTTCCTTAATGAGTCTAGTAAGCCCTCTATCATATTTGTAGGCCGGTATTCTGTCATGGAAGTACCAAATGTCTCCCCAACTGTTTTCACAATTTCTTTGTTGCTAGTTGTAGTAATAACCTTGCTTGTTTTGACCTCTAGTAGATCAGTTTGTTTTTGCATTTCTAGTAGCAAAGGTTTAGGTTTTTCAGTTTTAGCCAGTGGCATTGTCTTGGTCTGAACTTGTCTCAACTTGTTTCTATTCCGATTTCTCCATCTATGTCTCAGAAGGTTTCTCTGAGCTCTCAACAGCTAGTTTCTCAGATGTAGTCTTTGTATGCACTTCCAGTTTCTCAGTATGCACCTCTGCATTGTTCATTGCAGGTTTTTCTGATTGTTCATCAGTTTTATCTATTGGTGCTTCTGATGATTTCCTAGTGGTGTCCTCTGTCAGTTTCTCTATCTCTATAGGTTTTTCTATGCTTATATTTACAGTATCACTAACAAAAATCTCAACATTTGTAGTTGGTGGCTTAGTAGCAATATCTTTCTTCTTGTCCTCAGTGGTCTCTTTGTCTACCACAATATTCACCTCTTGGGTGTTTATATTCATGGTATACAAAATCTCTGACTTAGGATTTGTATCCTCTAGAGTAGTCTCGATACTCTTAGTGGTCAGTTGATTGTCAGTAGTATCTTCCAGTGGAGTATCAGAAGGAGGTGGGTGTACATTATCAGTTATTTTAAGGCTTGGAGGTCCACCTACCTTACCTTTCCCCTTATCTTTGTCCCTTTGTTATACCCTAATGGTCTTAGGTCTTTTGAGATCTTCCTATTTTTCTTTTTCAACAAAGAATATGTCCCATGCATCTATTGTTTCTTTAGAAACTTCATTCACTCTACCTGCCATTAGTGCTACATGCTGGTGAGTGGTTGAAAACACTGTCTGGTTAGCCTCACTGATTAATTGGTCTATTTCATCAAGTGAGTTTATAGGATGTACTGCAAGTAATTTTTCAATTTTTATTTTCTTATTCAGCTCAAAAATGGCTACCCTTTTGGCTTCTAGTCTTCTATACAAATCACTTGGTATCTCATCAACAATTTCCATTACAAATTTGTTGTAAATATCCAAGAGTAAAATTACACTATTTTCTATGCTTTCTTTGTCATCAACAGAAAGTGTGTTATACAATTTGCTAATGTTTTTCAACTTTCCATCCTTTGTTATTTCACAAAGAAGTTTATCTAGTGGAGCAATATCTTGTTTTACCTTCTTCTTCTTTGGAGTCATCTTCTTAACAGGAGGCCTAACTGCCTGTTGCTTTTGTCTTGTTTTCCTGGGTGTAGGTGAGGGTGCCAGTGAGGGTTTTCTTTTCCTTTCTACCCTTTTGAATACCGCCAGTATATCACTCTCAGAAGAAGTTCCAGCCGGTGAAAGATGAGCTTCCGGTTGAAGTCATTCCAACTCACTTTCTTTGATACTAGTTTGCTTTAGTACATATTCTTTGATTTCTTTTGCTTGTCTAGTGCCTTTCCTTACTATTTGTTCAAATTTCTTAACTCTTTTCCTAGACTGAATTCCACTTTCAATTATGTCTACATTTCCAAAGACTTTTTTTGAGGGATCCTTTGGTGCTTCAAGGAAGGCTTTTGCATAAGTTTCTATGATGTTTTCATCTATTTCATACCCAATTTCAGTTACCCAGATAGTTCTAGGGATAACTGCCTCCATCCAGATTTCATCTTTCTTTATTACAAAACATATTTCCTTCTGATATTTATCTACAATTGCCTATGACAGTCTTATTCTAGTTTTCATTCGAGCCTTCAATGCTTGAAAATGTTCATTTATGTCTTTCTCCCTATCTTCTCCCATGTTGTTTAGTAAATCCAATAATTGCTTTCCTATTGGTATATCAAAGCCAAAATCTCTCCTACCAATACCAAGTACTTGCTTAGTAATGTACAACATCAAGCATACAAGCAAATTTTCAAATCTAAAGGTTCCTTTCTTATCTCCTTTAATCTTCTTCAGATTGTCTATTAATTCATCTTTGAGCCATTCACACACATCTATTCTAGTATCATCATTAGCCATGTCATATGCACTTTTGATACATAGGCTAGATACTGAGTTCAGCCTATTTGCATGTGTAGCTTTGTAGTCTAAAATCATACTAACAAATCTAACATTGATGTCCTTCACATGATTTACCCTTAGAGACTTTTTTTCAAATGTTGCGTCGGTTAGGTCCATCACTGTGTCATTTGAGACCCTTTTTTTTCCTGTCAGGTCTACTACCGGTGGAAGGTAATGTTAGAGTAAAGTAATTAATTAACTTTGCTCTCCTCTTAAGATTTCCCTTTATGCACATATTAGTTATTTAATAATTAATATTTAATTATTAAATGCACACACCTTAGGGTTAGGTTTTCCTTTTGGTGTTGATCTCCTTTATAAGGATTGATCTCTTGTATTATTTTTTTTCTTGATTCATTTTTCTCTGATAATACATCTTTTCTCTTTGTCAGAGCCAAAACCCTTGTATTCGTTCTCTCTCTTTCTCTATGATAGGTTTCTTGCATGCAGGTTTCTTTTGGGTTCTGTGGATTTGTATTTCTCAAATCCTACATGGTATCAGAGCTGGATCTACTGCAGCTTGTTCAGACTTTTGAAAGATTTTGAGATCCAGGTTTTGGTTGCATCAGATCTGTGTTTGTCTTCTGTTTTTTATTTTGGAATAGGGGGTATTATTTTTTCGGTGCACTTTGAGCCCAAACGGACCTCACCGTTGAGCTCGTAGTGCCCAAAAACCCCTATTTCCATATAAAATTCGTCCGATTTGGACACAGTTGCTCCAGGAGGCAAAAAAAAATTTGGCCCCAAGGCCGTACGGCCCTAGGGCACAAAAACCGAGTTGGAAAAATCAAAAAAATATAAAAAAAAATGCAGTTTTTTAAAATTTTTTGGGCGCAGCTAGTGTTAAAAAAAAACGTGCAGCCACCGCCCAGCCCGCGCGGCCACCCGGCGGCCACCGCCGCTGGCGGTAACCCGCCCACGCGCAACCCCGCGCCGCCTGTCGCCCGCCGCGCCACCCACCGAGATCCCGTTGCCTGGGTGCCGCCTATACTCCACCTCCACGCCGCCGCCCCCTGCGCCCGCCCCAGGTCACCCAGAGGACCAGGGGCTTATTTTTTTAAAGCCCTTGAGGGCTTAAAGGCCCATCTGGGTCCCTTTAGGAGCAGTTTTATAAAATCGGGCATAACTTGGGCGTCCGATCTCTGTTTTTTGAAAACGAATAGGCGTTCGAAAGCTGGTTCCGAGCCGGATCTAATTAATGCAGGACTTTTTTTTTCTGATTTTGCCATTTTGTAGTGTTTTTTGCTAGTTAAAGTCAGAAGAAGTTTTTTGCACTCCAGGAGCCATATCTTTTGCATACGGACTCCATTTTTCGAAAGCGAATAGGCGTCGGAAAGGTGGTTCTGTGCTCTTTCCAGCTTTATAGTCTATTTCATCAGAAAAATTTTCAGGTGCTCCAAATTTTGTCTCAAGCCGTTATTGCTTTCTATCATTTTCTGGCTTTCAGTTTGTACTGTGGATTAGTTTTTTGCATTGTGGGGAGGTGTTTTCTCTTGCTTTCTATTATTTACATCAGAAAAATAGAATTTACAAACACCAATACAAAAAAAATCAAACCCCCTTCTGCATCTTCTGTCTAGTTCTGAAAGACCACTTAATAATAATTAAAAATTCAGAGCAGTTGAGGCACAGTTCACAAGATGGTAGACAGACCTATTGAATCTCTCACACTGCATAATTACCACACTTGGAAGGGTCGCATGATGACTCTTCTCCAGTCAAAAGGGTTATGGTCCTATTTGGATGAGGTTCAGCCTCAGTTGACACATCCTTTTGAGATTATGAAGCATAGGAACAATATGGATCAGGCTATGGGATTGATGGCCTTACACATTTCCGACAGTCTCCAGTTTCATCTTGAGGGTTGTATCACTCCTCGAGCCATTTGGATCAAGTTTGAAGGACTTTTTGGTACTGTCAACGAGTTCAGAGCTTTGCAGCTTGAGGCAGAGTTAACTTCCTTGGTACCTGATTCATTTCCTTCTATTGAGGACTTTCTGATGAAGTTCAAACAGCAAAGATCTATCTTGCAGGGTTGTGGTAAGACTAAAACTGATATAGAGTGCATTTTCCTGATTCTCTCCAAGCTTCGGGGTCCATTTCAGATCTTCTCTTCGACCTTCTATTCCACCATGGATGCCTTGGGTGCTCGAAATGTCATGCCTTCTTTTGAGGTCTTTTGTGATCGTCTGACTCGTGAGCAAGCTAAGCTTAAGTAGTTGGATTCACTTTCAGGTTCACAGAACCAAGTATTGGTAGCCCAGTCCTCCAAAGGAAAACAGAAGCAGAAACCGAAGCCTAAGAAAGATTCAGAGGCTAGTGAGAATCCCTCCAAGCCACCACCTAAGTTTGATTCAAAACCATAGTCCAATTCTAAACAGGGCAAATCTTCAAAGTCTGGTGAGTCTTCCTCCAAGCCTAAGAAGAAATCAGGTGATCCTTGCAGTTTTTGTGGCAAGGAAGGACATCCCGTTTCCAGGTGTTGGAAACATTTAGAGGCTTTGGAGGAAGCCATGCAGCAGCATAATATTAGTGCACCACAGCCTCCTTCATAGCCCATAGGGAAAGGTCATGCTCTTTCTGCATGAGCATTGTCCTCAGCGTCCACTTGGATTCTAGATTCTGGTGCCTCTCACCATATGACACACACATAGGATTTGGTCACCGCTCTTGCTCCTACAGGCACTAGACATATTGCAGTTGGTGACTCAGCACAACTTTCCATTCAGGGTTCTGGTACTGTTTCATTGGATGGTGGTTGTCTTCAGGATGTGCTTTTGGTTCCTGACATTTTGACAAACCTTCTATCCGTTTATCAGATTTGCCACTCTGGCTCTGGTAAGACAGTTGAGTTCTCTCCACATGATGTGGTTATTCGAGATCTTCATGATCCTGACTTGGTTGTGGCTACTGGGAGTGTGGATTCTGCATCTCACTTATATAGTTTTGATGGCTTTGAGAGTTCAGACACTGTTGGTTCCTCTCTTATAGCACATGCAGATTCAGTGAGCAGGCTTTGGCATGAGCGTTTTGGTCATGTCAATTACAGATATCTATAGCAGATGAGTACACAGGCACTTGTGATTAGGCTTCCACAGATTTCTTGTACAGATGGTGTATGTCATGGTTGTGTCCTTGGCAAACATCATCGAGATCCTTTTCCTAAGGGTCGAGCCTCTCATGCTAGGGCAGCCCTAGAGTTGGTACACAGTGATCTTATGTCCTTTCCGACTCCTTCTTTTTCAGGGGCCCATTATGTACTCACTTTTATTGATGACTTCTCCAGACGTACATGGGTGTACTTTCTTAAGTACAAGTATGATGTCTTTGACTCTTTCAGGAAGTTTAAGACATTTGTGGAGAAGCAATCTGGACTTTCTATTAGGAGGATATGCACAGATAATGGGGGGCAGTATGTAAATCAGGCTTTCAGAGATTTTTGCACTGAGCATGGTTTACAGCATCAGTTTACAGTTCCTTATACCCCTCAACAGAATGGTGTTGTTGAGAGAAAGAACAGAACCTTACGGGAGATGGCAAATTGTATGATACAGTCTCAAGCTATGAGTTCTTCATTTTGGGCTGAGGCAGTCAATTGTGCCAATTATATTCAAAATCGGATGCCCCATAAGGCATTACGACATATGACTCTTGAGGAGGCTTGGACCCATGTCAAGCCTGATGTTTCTACATTCTGAGTTTTTGGTAGTGAGGCTTGGGCATTTATTCCTAATGCTCAGCGGATAGCCATGGAGAGGAAGAGCCGACCACTCATATTTGTTGGCTACTGTGAGGATGTTAAGGCATACAGGTTGTTTGATCCTGATTCCAGAGAGGTCTTGTTTCGGCGGGATGTCCAGTTTGATGAGTGCTATCCTTAGATGGATTCTCCATCACCAGCTTCTCCCTCATTGCCTACTCCTTCCTCTTCATCTCTTGAGGATTACTTATCTCTTGAGGATGATGTAGATCATGATCCACCATCTCCTCCACCACCAGTTGCTCTATCTTTGCCGAAGTGGGCCCGTGATACTATTGATGCAGTTGGTTCTTTGGCAGGTGATCCTTCAGATACTCATCGCACTCATGCTCAGACATCTGGTTCTAGTCTTTTGAGTCATACCCTTTCAAATGATCCTCAAAAGTTTTCAGAGGCAACAAGACACCCAGAGTGGGATAGGGCCATGGATGAGGAGTATTCTTCTTTGATGAAGAATCACACTTGGGATCTTTGTCCTCTTCCTAAGGGAAGAAAGTTGGTTTGGTGCAAGTGGGTGTATCGTACCAAGTATGCTACAGATGGTTCTATTGATAAGTATAAGGCCCATCTTGTTGCGAAGGGGTTTTCTCAGGTAGAGGGTATTGACTACTCTGAGACCTTTGCTCCTGTCACCAAGATGAATTCTATACGCCTGGTACTTTCACTTGCAGCTTCACAGGGATGGACAGTGTTTCAGATGGATTTGAAGAGTGCCTTCTTGCATGGAGACCTACATGAGGAGATCTATATGGAGCAGCCTCAGGGTTTTGTGCAGGACACTTCTTTGGTTTGCAGACTTCGACGTTCATTATATGGTCTCAAACAAGCCCCCAGGGCTTGGTATGAGAAGATGGACTCCTTCTTGCTTTCCTCGCACTTCACACACTGTCATCCCGATCACACAGTCTATATTCAGCGTCAGGAGGGTGATCTTTTGATTCTAGTGCTATATGTAGATGATCTCATCATTACAGGTAGCTCATCCTCCATGATTCAGAGTGTTCAAAGAGCTTTGATGGAGCAGTTTGAGATGACCGATCTTGGTCTCTTGCACTTCTTTCTGGGTCTACAGGTTATTCAGTCTTCAGATGGGATTTCCATTTTTCAGGAGAAGTATGCTCTTGATATGCTTCAGCGATTTGGCATGCTTGATTGCAAGTCTGCCCCCACTCCATTTCAGTCAGGTGTTGTTTTGTCTTCCACTTGCTCTACTCCTTTAGTAGACCCCACTTTATACAGGCAGTTGGTTGGCAGTCTGTTGTACCTGACACATTCTCGTCCTGATCTTTCCTTTGCGGTTGGCCTTGTCTCTCGGTTCTCCCATGATCCTCATGAGAGCCATTGGCAAGCAGCCAAATGTATTTTGAGATATATTCAGGGCACCACACATTATGGCATTCACTACTCTTCAAGATTCCCTCACATCATTGGCTTCACTGACTCCGATTGGGCTGGTGATGTCAATGATCAGAAGTCTACTTCTGGCTTCGTTTTTGCCCTTGGTTCTGGTCCTATCACATGGTCTTGCAAGAAGCAATCTGCTATTGCATTATCATCTACAAAGGCTGAGTACCGTGCAGTAGTGTTAGCCAGTCAGGAGGTTTTATGGCTTCGGCAGTCGATGACAGAGTTTGGGTTTCCTCCAGATTGTCCCACTATTCTTTGGTGTGACAACCAGAGTGCCATTCACATTTCTTGCAACCCAGTGGAGCATCAACGGACAAAGCATATTGAAATCCACATGCACTTCATTAGACAGTTGATTCAGGATGGTTCTCTCATCTTGGAGTATATTCCTACAGAGGAGCAGGTTGCAGACATCTTCACTAAACCCTTGGCATCTCCGCGCTATCTTCAGTTGCGCTCAATGCTTGGGGTGAAGGAAGTTGTCCTTGGGGGGTCTCAGTGAGGCCTTCCTTCCTTCATGTTTTCTTTTCAGCATGATTCTTTATCTCTTTTTGGAGAGGAGGTTTTTCCCACTGGGTTTTCTCCTTTACTCCGCTTTATAAAGATTTTCTTGTATTCGGGTACCTCATCAGGCCTTGTTGCCGGGACCCTCTTTTGCATTGTAGTTCCTTTGCTTTTTTCTGCATTGTTTGTAGCTGCATTGTAGCTCATCTTAAGGGGGGGTGTTAGAGTAAAGTAATTAATTAACTTTTCTCTCCTCTTAAGATTTCCCTTTATGCACATATTAGTCATTTAATAATTAATATTTAATTATTAAATGCACACACCTTAGGGTTAGGTTTTCCTTTTGGTGTTGATCTCCTTTATAAGGATTGATCTCTTGTATTATTTTTTTTCTTGATTCATTTTTCTCTGATAATACATCTTTTCTCTTTGTCAGAGCCAAAACCCTTGTATTCGTTCTCTCTCTTTCTCTATGACAGGTTTCTTGCATGCAGGTTTCTTTTGGGTTCTGTGGATTTGTATTTCTCAAATCCTACAGGTAATCTTGTTACTACCTTAACTGCTTCTTTGGTGATTTTAACCAAAAGAATTCACCATGGACTCTTCTTAGGACTATTCTTATTACATCTTCAGGAAAATCAAGGAATGCTAAGAATATCCACAAAGCCTAGGGTTTCTACTATCTTGTGTTCTAGGTTGACATTACCATCTACATCACAAATCATAGTCCTATACATATTCTTGATCTCATCATCTCCTAATTCCTCTATATGACAATGTATGTATATTCTAGGATCTTCAGCATAGACTACTCCCTTAGGTATTTTAGAGAATGCACCTATGGTATCATATTTCTTTGCTATTTCAGGAACTAGTTTGAATATGGGTCTAGGGCGCTTGATAACTTCAATCATAGTAGGGTTTGCAATAGATTCAAGTGTGGATGAGGAAGCGATAGTTATAAATACCTCAATCTACCTTAAGGATGAGTGCTTGGATGAACTGTTTAACTTTTTTTCTAAGGATGCCTTCGCTTGGGAATTTTTGTGCTCTTGAAGATTTGAATGCTTGGTGAATGAAAAAGGAGCTAAAACACTTTCTTTATAAGATTATTTTCTCCAAGTACCACGTTTAATATTTTCCAATTAAGTCACAACTTAACTCATCTATTGGTATAGAAGTAATTCAACTTCTCACCATCAAACAAGGATATAATAGCATGTTTTTCAATTTGTTTCTAAACCCCAAAAGGATTTTCCTTCAATTAGATGAAGAGTCTCCTACTAGTGGAGTGATGCTCTCTTCTGCCGATGGAGGAGTATTTCCATTAACATTCTCATCTAACATTTTGATCCATTGCTTCGAGAATTCTTGTTTTACCTCTTCAACCTTTTCTTTACCTTTCAAGCTAGGACCTTTGTTATTTGTCGGTGATGCCTTACTTCTACAAAATTTTGCAATGTGTCTAATTTTATTACAGGCATAACAAGTCACATGCTAGTTTGTGTTCTGCATTGATTAGATAAGTGTCCAAATCTTTCATAAACATAACATCTTACATTCATTCTATAGTTTTCTGAATTATAACCATACTTGTTACAGTTAAAGCATTTCCCATTAAATTTGTAGGCATTAGGTTGTCTTACTGGTTTACTATGATCATGATTGTTTGTAGTACCAGAGCTTTCACCAACTTCAAAGCCAAGGTCATTTGTATCACCATTTGGTTTTTGGTTCTTCATCATGTCATCAAGTTCTTCTAAACTTTTCTTGAATTTATCCTTGTGTTGATTTGCAGTTGCCAGTTCTCTCTCCAAGATTCCTTTATGTCTCATGAGTTCATTTGTGTCATTTTGTGTATACATGAAGTTTGTCTTCAACATATCATTTTCATGACTAAGTCTTGTGTTTTCATTTCTAGCATCATTCTGTCTTCTAACCAAGTCATCTTCATTCTTCTTTCTATCTTCAATTTCTTTACAAAACCTCATAGTCATATCTTGCATCTCATTCCTCATTGTACTATTTTCTTGTCTCAGTTTGTTTACCAGATTATTAAGAGTTTCCTTATCATCATTATCATTCTACATCTTTTCACAAATTTCTCTTCTCTTATTCCTTGCTATAGTAAGATTTTCTTGAAGTCCTTGAATAATATCTTGTGCAGCCTTCATATCATCTTCAAGTTTGATATTTTTCACCTTTTTTGCATCATAGTCTGAAAGAGTTGTTTCCAATTGCTTCCTTAGGTTTTCCATCTCTACCGGTGTAAAGATCTTCCTCAAGTTGTTCAGCTTTTGAAAATAGAGGACTAGGCTCTGATACCAATTGTTAGGATTCCCAAAGATACTAAGAGGGGGGCTGAATCAGTATCTGACCAGTAAAAGAATTTACTTGAATTATAACATGAAAAGCATATCAAAATTGTGTACTAGTAAACCAAAAATAATGTAGCAAATAAGAATAACAACCACAACATAAGAGACACACCATAACATAGCATTTTTAATGAGGAAACTCGATGTGGGAAAAACCTTGGTAGGATTTGTGACTCACAATATTCGCTTATTGGCCAATAAGGGAATATCACTGTCTACAATAGGGGCCTACACATGCAGGAAGGCCAAGTGCCTAGAGCTCACTACTCAATTACAAAAGAAGTCACACTGACTTACAAAATGGATTATAGAAATCCAATATCTTGTACTACTTCAGGTCAGCATCTACTATGCCAGATTCAGTACTGGTTTAAGCTCTACAATATACATAAACCTTTATCCCAATAATTTGCACATTAGGTCTGCTATAATCTTTTCATACTTTGCTTCACACATCCTAAATGATCTACAATGATCTCATACTTATATGAGTCATATTACATTCCTCCAAGTCGGCTTACAAAAGATTTTACAATTAATTACAAAATATTAGTACACAAAATTCTTGTCGGCCAGGATGCTGATAGTCTTCCTTTTCAGTGTCGGTGTTTTGTATGTCGGTGTAGAGTCTATCGGTGCTAGTGCCTATATCTATGTGCCGGTATCATATGATTGCAAGGTTTCCATCAATGACAATACCTTCAATCACCTACAATTTCTCATTGGAGTGTGCATTTGACAACATAACCTATAGGGGTTCTCACTATAGATGAAATCAAAGAGAAGCAAGATAACATCACAACTATGTAGGTGATTTATAGTACTCTATCTGATAACAAGTATGTTGAGATTCAAGATCTGAAAACAACCTATGAGATGTGGAATAAGTTGAAGACTATTTATGGAGGAGATCCTCATGTACAAAAGGATAAGGTGGACAGTTGGAGAGGCAAATTTGATGAGATGAGGATTCAAGAAGGAGAGAAAATAGAACAGTTTAGCAAAATAATAAAGGATGTGGTAAATTTCATCAGAAATGCTAGAGGAAAACTTGAGGAAGATGATGTGGTTAGCAAAATCCTAAGAACCTTGCTACCACAATATGCCATAAGGGTTTTTGCAATTCAGGAACTTAGATATTTGGGAATAGTTAATGTTACACTTGACTCCCTAATCGGTAAGTTGACTTCCTTTGAACTGAGCAA
The DNA here is from genome assembly GCF_030272615.1 of Cryptomeria japonica. Classification (NCBI taxonomy): domain Eukaryota; kingdom Viridiplantae; phylum Streptophyta; class Pinopsida; order Cupressales; family Cupressaceae; genus Cryptomeria; species Cryptomeria japonica. The sequence goes on from NC_081415.1 coordinate 143,065,269, forward strand.
CTATGATAATAGTATGCCAAAGATTGATGTTACCTTCAAATATTCCATGACACTTGCACCAACAATGAGAAGAAAAGAAACCGGAAGTAGTTCTACTACAAGATCCAGTCATTCTCATGAAAATGATAACATGTTATCTAAAGAACAGGAACAACATGAGCTTGAAGCTCTAATAGAAGGAAGGCTTCCAAGAGATAAAGGGAAGTACATAGGTAAACTACCCCTAAAGTGTTTCTCGTGCTATAAAATAGATCTTATTGCATCTAGATGTCCCGACAATGATATGAGGGATAAATTTAGAAGATACAAAGAGAATAGCAAGAAGGAGCGCTATCTTGTAGAAGGAGTTAACAATGAAGAATCTGAAGGATCTAATGGAGAAGGGATTGCATTTGTAGTGGTAAAGGAAGATATCACAAGGCAAAGTGATATGGCACTAATTTCTACTTCAAACCATTGTGGAGACTGGGTAATTGATAGTGGTTGCACTCACCACATGACTGGTGATAGGAATAAATTCCTTAGCATGGGGGACTGGTGAGATTCAACAATAATGCTCCCTGTGTGGTAAAAGGTAAGCGATCTATTTCCCTAAATGATAAAACCAATTGTGAAGATGTTTACTAGGTAGAGGGGCTAAAGTATAATCTATTAAGTGTTGCACAAATTAATAATAAGGGTTACCGGTTGGAGTTTAATGAAGGAATATGCAAAATAAGTGATAAATCAGGAGGACTGTTTGATACCGGTAAACAAACTAGAGGTAATATGTTCTATGTAGACACCACTATAGGAATTTTCCTAATGGAAAAGGTAGAAGATAGTTGTCTATGGAAAGAAATATTGTGTCATGTTAATTTTGATAGCATAGAAAATGTTAGTAAAATGAAGTCTGTTAGAGGTATGCTTAACATTATGAAACCTGAGAATGCTATGTGCAAATAATGTCAACTAGGAAAGTTGACTAGATCTAGTTTCAGCAGCAAGTCTTATTCATTTGAGAATGTGCTGGACTTAGTGCATACAAATTTGTGTGGTCCTATGAGGACTAAGAGTATCTATGGAGATCAGTAGTTCATGTTGTTTGTAGATGATTTCTTAAGAATGATGTGGGTTATATTCTTGAAAGAAAAATCGGAAGCCTTTCCCATGTTTAAGGTCTTCAAGGCTCGAGTGGAGAGAGGAATCGGTAAGAGTATGAAATGTTTGAGATCAGATAGAGGAGGAGAGTTCACCTCTCAAGAGTTCATAAATTACTGTGAAGAATAGGGGATTATGAGGTAGATGTTTGCACCCAATATACCTCAGTAGAATGGGGTTGTTGAAAGAAGAAACAAAACTCTAATTAATTGTGCAAGGACTCTAATGATTCAGAAGGATATTCCACATGTCTTCTGGAGAGAAGTAGTGACAACTACTATGTATACCTTGAAATGGATACAGGTGAAGAAGGGGATAAATAAGACTCCCTATGAATTATGGTGTGGATACTCACCCAATTTGAGTTACTTCAAGGTATTTGGAAGAAGGTGCTACATCAAAAGGGATGAGTACTCTAGAAAGTTCAATCCTAAGAGTGATGAAGGAATCTTCTTAGGTTTCTCCACAAAGAGTAAAGCATATCGGTGTTTCAACAAAAGGACCAATAAGATTGTGGAAAGTGCAAATGTCAGAGTAGATCAGTTCTTTGAGAAAAATGAACAGGACAACAAGAGTGAACCAAAGGACTATCAAGAATTCGATTACACTATACTAGTTGAACTTGTTGTAGAGAATCCTAGTGTAGCTACAAATGAGGATGATTGTATAATGAATCAATAAGGATCTAGATAGTTCCTGAGAGGGGAGGTGAATCAGTAGATAGAAAGATGACTATACTTTCACCAAACTTAAAAAAAACCTCTCAAGTCAAACTCAGAACTGACTGGTTCAAACAATGAACTATAAACTTCAATATCACTGTCAAGTATACCAATTGACTGTCATAACAAAATAACAACACTGAAACTCTCAAACCATTTAACAAAAACATTCAAATACTTTACTAACAATAGTAAAAGCACATTTCAAATTACTATCGGTCATCTTAACATATCTAAGTCGATTTAGCAGTTAAGCAAATTAACCATAGAAAACATAACCACAAAAACATTCACCACTTGACACAATGATTTTGATGTGGAAACCCAAATGGGAAAAACCATAGTGGGGATGAATACCCACAAGTATTCTGAATTCCTCTAAATTTCTCCTTGTTAGGATCCAAGCCTATTAAAGCTTTACAAAAAGTCATGTTAGGAACATATCCTGTTAGGGACCACCTGGTTAAGGGATTTGACTATAATGCCCTATTAGAAGCAATACCCTGTTAGGGGTAACCTCGGTAGAGGATTTTAAATCCAAGCTAAGGGATCACCTGGTTAGAGTATTTAGATAGCACTAATCCTATTAGAGATTACTCGGTTAAAGGATTTGACTCTTGTAATTCTTAAAGAACAATAGGGGTTTGTTGATCAGATCCTTTTCATGATTCTATTTGCCTTCACACATACTATGGATACACCTTGTGGATCAGAAACCAATCACACTTACACTTAACCAAAATTGCCAACACTACAACAAAACAACTCATCAACCTTATAAGCAAAACAACAGGTCGGTAACACATCACAAACCTAAGATCTCATAGAGATTACAAATAAATTGGTTCAAGTATAACTGTTGGATTACATAGCAATCATTGCACATTCTTCAAGACAACCTTGACCATTCCTTGATCACTGCTTCATCGATTTGAGTAACTCATCATGTGGTTTCCACTTCATGCAATATACTCACTCATTCTCAAGATAAAACCATTATCTCTACGTGCCAAAAACCATTTGAAACTCTTTACATACAACATGCATATGTGGCGTAATCATTACTGTTCATCATTTGATCATAAACTAATACAACTGATTCACCAAGCTCCATCGGTTAGGGTTTAGCACATCAAAAGGTAGGGTTATCAATTGATCTCATGACTTATCAAGTAATACTAGTTTGCTTCACTAGCTCACCTACCGGTTGCAAAACAACATCATTACTGATTATAATTGACATTAATGACAAAAAAATAGTTCATAAATGCAATCTTCATGCAAATTCCAACAATCTCCCCCTTTGGCATTGATGGCAATACCACTATCAATATCATTAATTGTGATGATTGGTAATAGGAAAATTGGTTTACATTTTACCATGTACTCTCCTTCAACTGAGTCGCCATTACTTCAACTAGTAAATGGATATAGATATTCCCTCTTGTTATCACTATTTAAAATTGGGTTTTTCTTTTCCCATGATTGGCTATGGTATATTGAATTTTTTCGAATAGGGTGTAATCCCAAGTGCTTCGGCTTTGTTCTAGACCTTAGGGGTTTAAGGGTTTTTTATTTTTAGATCCTATCTTTTTTGTGTTAAACCCTCTGGTTTCTAATTTTCCGTTACTTTATTCACTTAAGTTATGGGTCGTGGGGTCGTAGGAAGTGTCCCCCCTTGTTATTTGCCTAGGTGGTTACATTGATTATTTGAAAATTTTATGCCTTGTATGCTTTTCTTCTAAAGTTGTCGGGCCCAGTAATTAGTGCACATCTCGTGAATGATCCAACGGCCCGTGCTATTTCGCAAGGGTAAAATGCTCACTCTTTATGCCCGTGGAATAGCGAGAGTGAATGAGAACCGTCCATGTGTCATGATGGAGGAAGTAAAGGGTGTAGCTGTCAAGAGTGGTTGGAGCCCCATGGCTTTCTTCTGGCATATTAAAAGGTAGCACATGGCACAAGTCACCACAGTCAGCAGGTCAGGATTAAAGGTTCAAAGTGGGCCCCAGAGATGAGTTAGGTCGTAGGTGGAGATGACCTGGTAGGTATAGCTATTAAAAATTTATTGAAGCCCCGTGGTTCCTTCTGGCAAATGACAAAGTGACAAATCAGCTCCGAAAGTGACAAGGATGCCATGTGTTCATGACGAGTCAGTGGGCCCACCATTCCTGAGAGCCTTTTCAAAGGATTAAATGCCGATCAACTTCAGAGATGATCTAACGGTCGGCTCTATTTCGCAAGGGTAAAATTCTCACTCTTTAGGCCCATGAAATTGTGAGAGTTAACGAGAGCCATCCACGTGTCATGATGATGACATGGTCTAAGAAGAAGGTGTGGGCCCCACCGCAGTATGAGGAAAGACACGCGGCCAATATCAAGTGGAATGCAAAGGGATTTTCAAGGCCAATGGTTGGGTGCAGTGTGGTATTATGTAGCCAATAGAAAAGTGGGACCCAGAGTGAAGCCAAAGCCGTCAATAACGAAATGGTAAAAGTGAAACACTTATAGGAATGTTGTGACCCGTTGGAGCAAAAAATATGAATTCTCATATGAATTCAATTTTGAAGGGATGACCGAAGCATGCAGAATCAATGTTATAGTTAAGGCCCTGAGTACAAATATTTGATTTCCTAACTACCAAGTGAAGATATCTTTTAAAAGATTTTGCAGAAGAGCAGACACAGAGTTATCTTTTTCAGATACAGAGCAAGTCGGTTCAGTCACAGAGCAAATTCCTTCAAGCAAGCATCAGGTTCTCTCATATTTTGTAGCAATTCTTGTGTGGTGTTCTAAGTAAGATAATTCTCTTGTTGCAGGATTGTTTTAAGAGTGATATTCATTTTCTTGCATTTTCAAATGGCTCCTAAAAGGGAATTTTCCAGCAAGGTTAATTATTTAGAAAGAAGTGTATGTGATGATTTTTTAGAACAGTTGATGTTGTCAACTAACCAGGCATCAAAGGCCAAAGAGTTAGTGCCTAGGGCTCCCCGTCTGAAGATAGGAGAAGGATTGTATGACAAAGGTAATTGGCTGAGAGACCCACAGGTTGGACTGTCTGGGTTGGGGTTGTTTAAAGTCGGATTTGGAATGAGAAATTCCCCTGCTCCTCTAAACAATATTTGGGAACTAGATGTTGGGAAATTAGTAGTCCCAGGAGTATTCATGGATACAAACCTGCTAGCCCAAATGGCATTGAATTATGATCCAGTCACAAGATGCATCCAAGATGTAAATGGGAAAACCCTTATGGAAATTAATGCTGAAGAATTAAGGACAGCATTTGGGCTTAATGAGTTCACAAACTTCCTGGAACCCATAAATTTCACATCATTAGCCCAAGTTTACAGTGCATAGAGAAGTCATCTCAGGGATGGGCCTCTTAAAGAACTTTTTGTGAAAATAGGAGGGTTAGCAGTTGTAGGACCCAACACACAAGAGCCTTTTTCATTAAGTATGTTTACCTTGAGGGCTAAAGGAATGTATTGGGCACTTTGTCAAGTTCTAGGAGAGGATGCTGAAGCAAATATGCCAAATCATTACTTGCTAATGATTGCCTAGATTTTGAATCCTTCTCTTGCTATCACTTTTGATTATGCCTCTTTCATTGTCGATGCTATCCATGGAGGGTTGATAGGAATAAAGAATGGAAAGGTGGACAAACCTTTCAGATGGTATTCACTCTTAATGCACCTTTTTCTCTTCAAAGGTGGTGATTATTTTGCCAGTGGACTAGACCTGGTTAAGGAAAAGGAAGGAGAAAAAATGCCAGTACAATTATGGAGTACTGTGTTGTCATGGGACAGGGAGGATGCTAGTTTTTTGAAGTTTGACAAATATTTTGCATCCAAAATAAGAACTCTCTTATGCTCTGATAACCCAAGAGTCCCCAAGGTTCTTCTGGAATTCATAAGGCCAAAAGAATTCACAGAGAACATCAAGATTGTTCATAACTGGGGTGACATTTATTTATATCCAGTCTCCACAGTTTTTAGAGTTTTTGGTTTCAGGGGAACTCCATTTTTGTTACCCTACAAGGTCCCTCTCAAAGTGGGAATAGTGGAGATCCTTAGGCAAATTGGTGGCCTACAAGAGGTAGAGTTGACAGGCAGAGGTAAAGGGACTATTTTTCCTTCAGCTACCATAGCCCACCAATTCATAATAACAAAGGGAGGCTGGAATTGTTTAGAAGATTTCCTCAAACCTTACCATTTATCTACTGTGGTGTCCAGCTGTGCTAATCCAGAGGACTTCTTCAACGGTGTGTTCAGGAGGAAGGTAGCATGCAGAGGTAGGCCTCATCAATTCCAATTTCCTGAAGACCTCATCAGAAATGAATTTGATTTAGATTAGCAGGAATTAAGGAAAGAAAAGTGGGTGGCTTACAAGAAAGCCTTGGATTTTGTCCATCAATTTGATGCTAGCTATGACCCATTGTCTAGCTTCTTCCCATTAGAAGAAAAAATAAAGTTTTTGATTGTTTGCTTTGAAGATGTAATGCAAACACTAAAAGAGAAGAGGGAAGCTGTGATTAAAAGCAACCCTGAAAAGGCCAAAGTGATCCTGAGTAGGTCAGCTTCCACCAAAGCAATTCCTCCTGGTGACTACACACTGCGAAAGAAATCAAGTTATAGTGTGCTGGTGCCTACAATAGGGGAGCCTTCTACATTCAAAGGAAAGAGGAAGATACAAGATGTCATTGACATCCAAGATAGCCCAAAGAAGCAAAGGGTGGGGAAGGAAGTGCAATCAGATACACCCTTGTATTCCCCATCCCAATCCCCTATCCATATAGGAGATGAGCAAGCAGCAGTTGAACACCTCTTGCAGTTGGGTAGCTTAGGGGAAATTGCATACACCTATGATGAAGTGGAGGAAGGGATGCCAAAAGAGCCCATTGATGCTAAAATGGGTATTACCTCCACTGAACTTAAAGGCCAGGAATGGGATCCTGAGATAAAGAAGGCAAGTAGTGCCTTTTTAGCTAATGACAACTTTGTCACATCAGAAGCATTCATGCAATTCATTTGGAAACAACATATGGATAGATATAATGCTAGATGTGAGACAAGAAAGGATGAGCAGCCTAATAAAGATCCAGCCTCAGTGGAGGAAGAAATAAAATAGGAGATGATGGAAGAATTCAAAACCATCACTCCTGAGCAAGGAAGAGATCTAGTAGCACAAGCTAGAGTGCTTATCTTACCAGAGTGGGATATTGCTGATGCTTTGGTGCTAGATGTAGTAAGAAAAGAAACTAAACCCATGGAAGGGGTTACATTCAATAAGGATAATACTGCACTAGTTATGTGGTCTCTCAAGAGAAATGAGAGCAAGAAAGGCAAGGACACCCCAGGGTCAAGTTATCTTGGTGGAATGATGGTAAAAAGAGTGTAGAGTATAGGGGTAGTAGAGGCTGCAAGTACTGTGTTAGAAACTGCAAAATTCAGCGTTGCAGTGGTAGAAAAGGAAGCCAAAGAAAAAGAGGCCCTCCAAATTAAGTTGGAAACAGTTTTAAAGGCCTATAATAGTGCTAAGGAGGAGGTAAGAGGCAAAGATAGCATCATTGCCAAGTTGTAGAGCCAGCTGATGGGACAACACCAACAAGGTGAGTCTTCAACATTGATGATTTCCTCTTCCCCTGCAAGACCTCTGCCTACTAGCCCTATTATTGAATTTCCACCATCTCCAGCACCCTCCAGTTCTCAAATGATTGAGATTACTCCCCAAGAACTAGAAAAGCTGAAGCAGGCTCAGGCCTTATATGCAGGGAAATATGAGGAGAGAGTAAGGGCCACAATCTCCAGTTTTGCAGAGACAATAAATGCCTCATTGCTCTACAACAATGTGGGAAAGATTATGGAGATATGGAATGAGCTGAGGAGAGACAAAGCCATTTTGACACCCATTTTTGATAGATGGAGGCCTAGGGAGCTAGATCTAGAATTCATGTGTGTATCCTGTGATGAAGCAAGAGCCAATCCCATTATCAAATCCACTTCTGATGTCACTAAAGTTTTAATGTAATTGGTAGCAGATGTAGATAATGTGGATAGAAAGGTTAATTTATGCAAGAAGGAATACACTGATCAAGTTTTTGAGTTGCTCCCAGGAATTTTTGCTAATCCGGATTAGTTAAAAGACAAGCAAATATGGCTTAAAGAGATAGAAGTTAAGTTGTCAGCAAGGGTTAAGGGAGTCATTGATCTTGATGATACCTCTTTCTTTGTTGTAACAATATAGGAAATAGAGAAAATTAAATCACATTATGGTTTTCTTAATTCAGAAGTCAACAAACTAAGAAATTCTTGGAAAGGGTTGACTAAAATTAAAGATGATGTGATTAATTTTTCATGGCCGACAGAAGAGACATATAGTGAGTGGGAAGTTAAATATGCCACCCATGATCCAGAGCAGTTGGAGAGCGCACCTGAAAAGATAGAAGAGGTTGCAACTGAACAGCCTGTTGAACAAACTACAGAGGCTGAAAAGAGCGTGTAACTGCTTTTACGCAAAAATTGCAATCTCTTCATTTTTTGAAATAATTGTAACAAACTCTCCTCAAGAAGTCTGAAGCTTTGTGCATCCATGTTGTTATAAATGGATACCAGGACTAGAGGAAAAGAGATCACAAAATTTTGTAAGAAAATGCTACAGAAATCTATCTGAGTTTTTTCTAAGTCTAATGGAGAATCAGAATTTATTGTAATACTCTTTGAACTAAATATCAATATATAGGCCATTGGTTTTGAGTAAAGCTCTGTGTTATCTTCAAGTTTGTTTACAAATTTATTTACTATTTTCATTCTGAATAATCCAGGGTTGTTCTATTTGAATGGAATTGCCAAGCAATTTTAGTATAAGTGTTTGTTAGTTTTTCCCTTTAGGAGGGAAATTAAATACGCGGGATCACTCATACCAGTAAATTCTTTGGGAGGAACTTTGAATTTTGAGGACCATAGCTAGTTTGGAATGATTGAATTCTTGTATGTGTTAGGCATATATAAGGATTAATAAAAACCAAGCCGACGGGAAGTATAAAGACGTATTGTTTAATGGGTCTTATTTGAGTTCAAATGACTCTGTAACCTTGGATAAGGCACTGATATTAATCGAAGTTGTTTATTGCATGCTTTGTTGATCAAAATGCTGAAGTTAAGTATAATTTCCATCCTTTGTTTTCAGTTGATTTCAAGGTGAACAAATCCACTGGTTTTCTGGACTGGTTTGCTCTGGGTTTATTGTTTGAAAGTGTGAATTTAATTCACAAAGGTATACCCACCTGGGCTCCAAGGAAGCCTGAAGTGTAGAAGGTCTAATCAAACCTTGTCATATGTTGTCTTTGGAATTTCCTTATCTTTGATGTCTCCTCTGCACCCAACTTAAATCATATAAAGACATTTAAGGGAATGAGATTTTGAAGACAACACCTCTATCAATCATACAATTCTTCTCCCCATAATCATATAGTTCTTCTCCCCCTTTGAAAACAATGCTAAAGTGAAAGTAAAACATGCAGTGCTATACCTCACTATTCTTCATCAACAATTTGCAACTTGATGCTCCCCCTATGGAAAAACTCCACTCTACACCAATCTTTCTTCAAGATTCTTCAATTATCTCCGGGACTGATGTATTATCATGCTCAATTGACCTCATGTATGGGAACAACCCCTAGCTTACCTCTAAGGTACTCAAAAGTACTCCTAGGGAGAGGTTTAGTAAAGATATTTGCTAGTTGCTCCTTGGTAGATACATGCTCCGATAACACATCTTTACTATGCACTTTCTCTCTTAAGAAATGATATTTCAGCTCAATATTCTTGGTTCTAACATGCAACACTGGGTTCTTTTTAATATTTATTATACTAGTGTTGTCACATAGAATCTTTACTGGTTCTGTAATCTTCAGCTTGAATCCTTCCAGAATGTGTTTCATCCAGATATAATTCATATACGCTGAAACATATTCAACTTCAGCAGTGGACTATGATATACAACTTTGCTTGTTGTTGCTCCATGATACAAGTCTTCCTCCAAGAAAGAATGCACCATTGGTTGTGCTCTTCCTATCATAAACATTACCTACCTAGTCTGCATCTATATAAACCTTCAAATCAAAGTTACCTACATATGGATACTATAATCCATAGTCAATAGTACCTTTCAAATATCTGAATATCCTTTTGGTTGCTATCAAGTGTGTCTCCTTTGGATTCTTCTGAAATCTGGCAACTAAACCAACTACATGAGCAATATACAGTCTATTGTGAACAACATAATGTAGTTTCCCTATCATTGATCTATACTACTTTTCATCAACAGATGTGACATCATCATCCTTAGATAGTTTAGAACCTGTAACCATTAGTGTCCTAACTAGTTTACAGTCACTCATTCCAAATGTCTTCAATACCTCTTTCACATACTTAGATTGTATGATAAAAATACCACTCTTCATCTGCTGAGTTTGCAAACCTATGAAGAATTTTATCTCTCCTACTAGAGACATTTCAAATTCACTTTTCATATCATTTGCAAAGTCATTATTCATGTCATCATTGCCTCTAAATATGATATCATCTACAAACACATCACTCACCAGTATGTTATCTTCTTTATATTTGAGATATATATTGTTGTCTTCACTAGTTCTCTAAAAACCTATCTTAATCAGGTGTGAATGTAACCTTTCATACCATTCTCTTGGTTCTTTCTTTAAACCATATAGTACCTTGTATAGTTTACAGACCATATCCTTTGCATCAGTCAAAGAATAACCATCTGGCTGCTCAATGTATACTTCTTCTTCTAGTATTCCATTTAGAAATGCTGACTTCACATCCATCTGATATACTTTGAATCCCTTATATGCTGCAAATGCAAGTAGAGTCCTAACACCTTCCAATCTAGCAACTAGTGCAAATGTCTAACCATAGTCTTCTCCTTCTTCCTATGCATAACCTTTGTATACCAATCTAGCTTTGTTTCTGACTACTACTCCATCTTCATTCAGTTTATTCCTAAATACCCATTTAGTACCTATCACATTTTTGTTTACCGGTCTAGGTTCTAGGGTCCATGTATTGTTCTTCTCAATCTAGTCAAGCTCCTCTTCCATAGATTTGATCCAATGATCATCTCCAAATTCTTCCTTAGTAGTTCTAGGCTCAATAGTGGAGATCATGCAAGAATTCTCTCTCATTCCTCTTCTGGTTAATACTCCAGCATATTTATCTCCAATAATCTGGTCAGGATTATCATTGAGCCTCACATACCTTGGAATAACATGACCATTATCTTCAGGTTCTTCTTCCTCACTATCATCATCTTCTTCTGAATTTACCTGTTTCGGTTGAACTAGTTCTACAACATTCACTTTAGTAGGTTTTGGATTCATTGATTCTGGTTCCAAAATCAGAATGTAAGGTTCATCTTCCTTTTACTCCTTACTAGTTTCTTGTGAATTTTCAGGACACTCATCCACTCGAACATCAACACTCTCAATGATTCTCTGTGTCTAGTTGTTGTAATGTTTGTAGGCCTTACTCTTGGTGGAGTAACCAAGAAATATGCCTTCATCACTCTTAGCCTCAAACTTACTAATATAGTCACCTCTCTTGATAAAACATTCACTGCTAAAAATCTTAAAATAACTCACATTAGGTGATCTACCATACCAGTATTCATAAGGAGTTCTATCCTTACCTCTCTTTACCAATATTTGGCTCATAGTGTAGACAATTGTGCTGACAGGTTCTCTCTAGAAAGTTTTTACTACACCTCCTTATATTAGCATCACTCAAGTAGCTTGAACAACTGACCAATTGTTCCTCTTTGCAATACCATTCTATTTTGGTGTCCTCAATGGACCAAGTTGTCTCTTAATTCTATTGTCTTCACAATATCTAGTGAATTTCTCTAAAGTAAATTCACTACCTTGATTAGTCCTCAAACACTTTATCTTCTTACCACTCTCCCTTTTATTTAAGTCCCTAAATTCCTTGAACTTACTAAAGGCTTATGTTTTGTCCTTCAAGAATGTGACCCACATCATTCTTGAGCAGTCATCAGTGAAGATCATAAAATATCTATCACCTTGAATACTTCTAGTCCTTATTGGTCCACAGAGGTCTGTATGAACCAAATCTAATAAATGTTCTGGTGAGAAAGATTTTCTCTTAAAAATTGAGGATGTCATCTTTCCTAACTGACACTCCTTACATAGAGAATTCACCAGTTTGTCAACCTGAGGAAAACCTCTTACTGAATTGGACTTACTGACTTTGACAATGTTATCAAAATTTATATGACAAAATATTCGATGCGAAAGCCAACTATCATCTACTTTAGCAATTAAACAATTGTTGACTTTATGATTTAGGTGAAATAGGTTACCTTTTGTCTTTTTGCTTGTTGCAATCAGTTCACCTTTGCTCTATAGATTTTGCACATTCCATTCCTAAATTCTAATAGATGACCTCTGTCATTGAGTTGAGCTACACTCAAAAGACTATGCTTTAAACCTTCAACCTAGTAGACATCTTTTTCAGTGCTCTTTCCATTAAGAGAAATGCTTCCCTTTCCTTTTACCATGCAGGGTGAGTCATTTCCAAATCTCACAACTCCTCCATCAAATTTCTTCAAAGAAATAAATTTACTCCAGTCACCGGTCATGTGGTGTGAACAACCACTATCTATAATTCAATAATCAAAACTATCCATGTGATAACCGAATGCCTTTTGATCAAATGTCTCCTCTTTAATGGAAACAAAGACAATGTCTTCATTAGTGTCTCCCTCAGATTCCTCATTAGTGATACCACCATCAACTGCAATGAGACAATCTCTTTTACCTTTTCCTTTATACTTCTTATACTTCTCACACTTATGCTCATTGTCACCATTAGGATAGCTAGTTGCAATGTGTCCAATCTTGTTACATGCAAAACACTTCAAAGGTAACTTACCTCTATACTTACTGGTACCTCTAGGAACCGCTTGGCCAACAATGCTTCAATCTCAATCATATTGTCTTCATCATCAACTTCTCTACTGGATCTGGACTCATAATTGTGACTAACATCTCTTCTTTTCCTCATAGGTGGGTTAGAAACTGAAGCTCTAAATGCAAATTCAGATTTATGAGCACTACCATCATAGCCATTTAATTCAAATGTAGTAAGTTTACCAATGATGGAGTCAAGAGTTACATTAGTTTTATCAATAGACATTAGCTCCTGAATGGCTGCAACTTAGATAGCATAGACCGATAGAAGGGTTCACAACACCTTACTAACCATTATGGTATCCTCCACTTTACCAACAACACTCTTGATCTCATTGACTATATCCTTGATTCTCTAACCATACTGTTGAATATTCTCACCTTCAGCCATCTGCATGTCATCAAATTCACCTCTCAGACTCTTTTCGTTGGAAACCTTCACATGCTCATCACCATTATAGATTTCCTCAAGTTTCTTCCACACATCATAAGCAGTCTCTAGACCATGAACATCAACATACTTTGAATCAGACAAAGAACTGATAATGGCCTCCAACGCTTGATTATTCTCGTATTGTTCTTTCTTATGATCATCAGACATAGTCCCACTAGGTGCAACATATTGAGTAACAACATGTTCCCAGTATTGACTTCCTAGACTCTTGATATAAATTTTCATCCTATCAGTCCATTTTTTGTAGTTTTCCCTATTAAACTTCAAACCTTTATTCTTCATCATGTTCTTCAAGATCTTTACATCAAGCTATTAGGCTTAGACACTAGAGGACCTAAAATTATTTGATACCAATTAATGGTATAGTAAATCAATAAGCATCCAGATAATTACTAAGAGGGGGGGTGAATCAATAGATACAAAACTGACTATACTTTCACCAAACTTGAAAAATAAGCTCTCAAGTCAAACTCAGAACTGATTGGTACAAACACTAAACTACAAACTTCAATATCACTGTCAAGTATACTGGTTGACTATCATTATAGAATAATAGCTCTAAAACTCTAAAACCATTTAACAATAACATCCAAATACTTTACTAACAATAGTAAAAGAGCATTTCATATTACTACTGGTCATCTTATCATATCTAAGTGGATTTAGTAGTTAAGCAAATTAACCTTAGCAAACATAACCACAAAAACATTCACCACTTGACACAATGATTTTGATGTGGAAACCCAAATGGGAAAAACCACAATGGGGATGAATACCCACAAGTATTCTGAACTCTTCTAAAGTTCACCCTGTTAGGAGCCAAGCCTGTTAAAGCTTTACAAAAAGTCCCATTAGGAACAGATCATGTTAGGGACCACCCGGTTAAGGGATTGACTATAATGCCTTATTAGAAGAAATACCCTATTAGTAGTAACCTCGGTAGAGGATTTGAAATCCAAGATAATGGATCACATGGTTAGAGGATTTAGATAGCACCAAGCTTGTTATATCTTAGCCGGTTAAGGGATTTGACTATTGTAATTGTTAGAGAACAACAGGGGTTTGGTGATCTGGTGAATAGCACTACTCTGCTTTATCAGATCCTTTTCATGCTCCTATTTTCCTTCACACATACTATAGATACACCTTCTAGTTCAAAAACCAATCACACTTACACTTAACCAAAATAGCCAACACTACAACAAAACAACTCATCGACCTTATAAGCAAAACAACAGGTCGGTAACACATCACAAACCTAAGATCTCATAGAGATTACAAATAAATCTATTCAAGTATGACTGTTGTATTACATAGTAATCATTGCACATTATTCAAGACAACCTCGACTACTCCTTGATCACTGCTTCATCGATTCCAATAACTCATCACACGGTTTCCACTTCATGCAATATACTCGCTCATTCCCAAGATAAAACTATTATCTCTATGCACCAAAAACCATTTGAAACTCTTCACATACAACATGCATATGTGGTATAATCATTACCGTTCATGATTTGATCATGAACCAATACAACTGATTCACCAAGCTCCATCGGTTAGGGTATAGCACATTTTCAGGTAGGGTTATCAGTTGATCTCACTACTTCTCAAGTAATGTCAGTTTCTTTCACTAGCTCACCTACCGGTTGCAAAACAACATCATAACAACATCATTACTGGTTATAATACTTCATTAATGCAATCTTGATGCAAATTCCAACAAAGGAAGCATGTGAAGTAGAACCTGCACAACTGGTAGAAGAAGCTCTAAGAAATGAACCAACACCACCAAGGTATGTCAGAATCAATCATTTTGCTAACAATATTATTGGTGACAAGAATGCAAGAGTATTGACTAGAAGAAAAGAAAGGGAGAGTACATGTCTTCTCTCTAAAATTGATCCCAAAACAACAAAGGAGGCTCTAAAAGATGAAGATTGGATCAACATTATGGATGAAGAACTAGAGTAGACTGAGAAAAATGAAACCTGGACCCTTGTGCCTAGACCGGAGAACAAAAATGTGATAGGAACCAAGTGGGTGTTTAGAAACAAAATGGATGAAACTAGTCAAGTAGTAAGAAACAAAGCAAGGTTAGTTTGCAAAGGGTATGCACAGGAAGAAGGTTTGGATTATGGAGAGACCTTTGCATCGATGGCTAGACTAGAAGGGTTCAAAATATTTCTTACCTATGCTACTTACAAGAAGTTTAAGGTCTACCAAATGGATGTCAAATAAGAATTTTTGAATGGTGTTCTAGAGGAAGAAGTTTACATTGAGCAACCAGAAGGGTTTGCTTTAGAAGATGGAAGAGATAGTAGTATGTAAGTTGAAAAAGGCTCTGTATGGGCTAAAACAAGCACCAAGATCTTGGTATGAGAGACTGCACTCATACCTGATAAGTATAGGGTTCATGAGAATTAGTGACAATAGTAACTTATATTTGAAGAGTGGAAAAGAAGGCAAACATCTGATTGTAGAGAATTTTGTAGATGACATCATCTTTGGAGGAGATGATGAAATGAGAAAAGGTTTTGCAGAACAAATGAAGAAAGAATTTGAAATGTCCATGATCGGTGAAATAAAATTCTTCATTGGTTTGCAAGTATCTCAGCTTAAGAATGGTAATATTCATTAACCAAATCAAATATATATGGGAAATATTGAAGACCTTTGAAATGGAACATTCGAAACCTGTTGGAACTCCAATGGTTACAGGTTGCAATATTTCCAAAGATGATGAGGCTAATGAAGTGAATGAGACACTATACTAATCCATGATTGGTAAGTTGCAGTATGTAGTGCATAATAGACCAGATATAGCACAAGTAATTGGCTTGGTTGCTATATTTGTTGCAAATCCAAAAGAGACTCATATGGTGGTGGTTAAGAGGATATTTAGATACCTTAAGGGGATTGATGAGTATGGTCTCTGGTATCCACAAAAGGGAAATTTCAACTTAACTATCTTCACTAATGTAGATTGGCCAGGGAACATTGACGAGAGAAAGAGCACTAGTCAAGGTTCATTATTTCTTGGAGATAGGATTGTGTCATGGACAAGAAAGAAACATAATTGTATCTCTCAATACATAGCTGAGGTGGAGTATGTGGCTACTACAATCAATTGTACATAGGTAATATGGATTAAGAAGTTCTTGGAAGGTATCTAAGAAAAGGTGACTGAACCGGTGGTGATACATTGTGACAATATAAGTGCCATCAACATATCAAAAGACCCGATAATGCACTCCGAAACCAAGCATATTGCAATAAAATATCATTATCCTAGGGAACAGGTTCAGGACAAAGAAGTTAGATTGGAATATGTTCCAACCAAGGAACAAGTAGCAAACATATTCACCAAGCCACTACCTAAGGATACCTTTGAGTATCTCAGAGGTAAGCTAGGGGTAATTCCCCTGCATGCTCTAAGGTGAGTGAAGATCGAAAAAACATCAATCCGGTTTGATTTTCTTGAAAATTATATGTATTTGGATTGATGTTTATGGACTACTCCTATTAGGGGGAGCAGTCATTGCAGCATGTGTATTAGGATGTCTAGACTACACCTTTGGCATTGCTATCAAAGGGGGAGTGAAGTCAGATGTGACATGAAGGGAGTGAAGTTAGATATGACATGAATAAAAGCCAATGAAAGGGGGAGTAAGCCAGTGAAAGGGGGAGTAAGATTATTAGTCCAGATCAAATTGAGCAGCTGATCAATATAGCAGAGTGAACTCACAAAGTTGGTTCCCACTTTTTGGTACATCCTGATTTTTGATGAAATCATACATTTAAAAAAAAATATAATGATTTAAGCTTTAAGAGGTCCCATTTTAAGTAATTAATTATAAAGAGTTAAATCAAAGGCTCTTAGATCAAAATTTTTTGTATAGAACCTCTCTACTATTGGCATATGTACACTCAATGAGACATTGAAGGTGATTGAAGGTTTTTTCATTGATGGCAACCTTACAATCGTATTGCACCAGCAAGGCACTTCACCGGTATCAGTAGAACACACTTTACACTGGCACCTAGAACACTGTCACCGACATAGAGAAGGGAAGCATACCAGCACAGAGGCCGACAAGATTTTTGATCTTTTGTATTTTGTTTTTTATTCAAAAACTTTGTAAGCTGACTTGATATCATTGTAAAATGACTTGTATATATAAGAAGTCATTGTAGGACATTTAGTAAGTAAGAAAAGGAAGAGAGGAAAATTATTAGGTAGACCTATTATGTGAAATATAGGTTAAAGGGGTATATCTAAAGAATAGAGCAGAAACCGGTACTGAATCTGGCATTGAAGATGCTAGTGTAAAGCAATACAAGTTATTGGATTTGTATAATCCACATTGTAAGTCAGTGAGACTTCCCATTGAGCAGTGAGCTCTAGGCACTTGGCCTTCCTACATGTACAGGCCCCTATTGTAAGTAATATTCTCTTATTGGCCAGTAAGAAAATATTGTGGGTCACAAATCCCACTGAGGTTTTTCCCACACTAGGTTTCCTCATTAAATCATTGTGTTATGGTGTGATTTTCATGTGGTTGCTTTCATTTCTATTTATTGCATTATTTCTTGCATACCAGTACACTGTTATAATATGTTCTGCATGTTTTAAGTTGAGAAATTCTTATCACCTGTAGAGATGGAAAATTTGATGAAGCAACTTGAAGCAGCTCTCTCAGACTATGATCCAGAGAAATTGAAAAACATCAAACTTGAAGATGATCTAAAGGCAGCCCAGGATATAATCCAAGCACTTCAAGAAAATCTCACCATTGCAAGAAACAAGGGAAGAGAACTTTGTGAAAAGTTGCAATTTGAAAATGATGAAAAGGAATCTCTTAATGATATGATTGGCAAACTAAAGCAAGAGAACATGACATCAAATAATGAAATGCAAGATATGACTATGAGATTTTGTAAGGAAATTGAAGATAGAAAGAATAATGAAGAAGAATTGACTAGAAGACTGAATGATGTTGAAAATACAAATATAAGACTTAGCTATGAGAATTACCTATTAAAAACAGATCTGATGCACACATAGAATGACTCAAATGAACTCATGAGACAGAAAGAAATCTTGGAAGGAGAATTGGCTGTTGTAAATCAACACAAAAATAAATTCAAGAAGAGCTCAGAAGAAGTTGGTGACTTATTGAAAAATCAGAAACCTAATGGTGACACTAATGGACTTGGTTTTGAAGTTGGTGAAAGCTTCGATACTACAAACACTCAATATCATAGCAAACTGGTAAGACAACCTAATGCTTATAAATTCAATGGAAAATTCTTTAACTGTAATAAGTATGGTCATAGAGAAAATCAATGTAGATCTATAAATTATCAGAATATCAACACACCCACTGGTCAATGTTCAAAATGCAACAAAGTTGGTCATAACTCTGAAAATTGCAGAATGAATGTAAGATGTTATGTTTGTGGAAGATATGGACACTTATCTAATCAATGTAGAACTCAAACTGGCATAGGTTATGTCAAAGCTATTCAGAAGAATAATGTAACTTGTTATGCATGTAACAAGATTGGGCATATTGCAAAATTCTGTAAAAGCAAAGGATCACCGATAGACAACAAAAGTGCTAGCTTGAAAGGGAAAGAAAAAGTTAAAGAAGTCAAGCAAGAATTCTCAAAACAATGGATTAGAAAAGAATATCTAAATGTAGGGAATACTCCTCCACCGGTAGAACCAATCAACACTCCACCGATAGGACAGAGTGATGCTTCACCAGTAGGACATAGTAGTACTCTACTGGTAGGAAGCTCTTCATCGAATTGAAGAAATTTTCTTAGAGGGTTTGGCAATCTAATGACACATGTGCTATTATTCCCTTGATTAAAGATGAGAAGTTGAAAGATACTTCTATACCGATAGACATGTTAAGTGATTACTTAACCGACATATATTAAATGTGGTAGATGGTGAAGTAAACATTATAAATTAGTGGTTTTAGCTCCATTTCACTTTACTGCGAATTCAAACACCCGAAGAGCATGAAATCTCCAGAGCAAAGGCATTTCAAGTGAAGAAGCAAAGGATTTCAAGCACTCATCCACCCTAAGGCAGAAAAAAGGTATTTATCATCATGGCATCCACCTCTGCACTTGAATATATAGAAAACCCTACTATAGTCGAGGTTATAAAATTCCCGAGGCCCGTATTTCAACTAGTTCCAAAAATAGAAAAGAAAGATGACAACATTGGTGCATTTTCACAAATTCCTAAAGGAGTTGTTTATGCTGAAGACCCCAAAATTTGCATCCATTGCAACATAGAGGAATTAGGAGATGAAGAGATTAAAACCATGTTCAAATCCATCATATGTGATGCTTCCAATAATGTAAAAGATGAACATAAAATTATTGAAACCCTAGGATTTATAGAGATGCTTAGTATTCCTGAATTTCCCAAGGATGTGATTAGGATAGTCTTAAGCAGGGTTCATGGAGAATTTTTCTGGTTAGATGCAATCCACAAAATTACCAAAGAAGTTGTCAAGGTAGTGATCGGGTTACCCTCAACTGATAAAAGGCCTGACAAAGCCAAGAACATCTCAAATGACCTAGTTACTAGCTTAACTAGTGCTACATCCGATAAAAGATCCTTGAGAGTTAATGATGTAACCGACACCAATGTAAGGTTTATCAACATGATATTAGGGTATAAGGCAACTCATGCAAACTGACTCAATTCAGTTTCAAGTTTGTGCATTAAAAGTGCTTATGACATGATCACTGATAATGTAAAGATTGATGTATGTGAGTGGCTAAAGGATGAATTAATTGATAACCTAGGCAAGATTAAGAAAGATAAGAAAGGAACTTTTAGGTTTGGAAATCTGTTAGTATGCCTAATGCTACATATAACCAAACAAGGTCCCAGTATAGGCTACAAAGAGCTTGGATTTGATATACCGGTAGGTAAACAACTAACAAAACTATTCAATAATATGGGAGAAGATAAGGAATATAATATAAATGACTATTTTCAAGCATTTAAGGCCAACATGAAGAAGAGAATCATACTATCACAAAAGATTGTTCACAAACACAAGAAGGAAATCTGTTTTGTGATTAAAAAGGATGAGATCTGGATGGAATTAGTCATCCCTAGGTCAGTTTGGGTAACAGAAATGGGTTATGAAATAGATGACCTAATCATTGAGACATATGCTAAAGCACTTCTGGAAGCACCCAGAGAACCAGAAGAAAAATTCTTTGGTAATGCTGAGACCATAGAGACTTAAATTCAATCAAAGAAAAATATCAAAAAGGTTGAAGTTGTTGTGAGAAGAGGTTGTAGAAAAGATAAGGCAATAAAAGAAGATGTACTTAGAAAACTGGCATCACTGAGGCTGAGTTAGAAACACTTGAACTTGAAACTCACCTATCACTGGTAGGCACATCTTTGGAGAATGACATGCTTGCAACTTTCAAAAGAGTTGTAAGAAAAAGAGACCCCTCATCGGCAACCACACCCTCGCCCAAGAGGACAAGATAGAAACAACAAGTAGTGAGATCTCCGGTAAAGAAAACTACACCCAAGAAAAAGTTGACAACTAAGAAGAAGAAGAAGACAAATCAGGACATGGCCCCTCTAGACAAACTGCTAAATGAAAGCATAGAGGAAGGCAAACTAAAGAATGTAAAGAAAATGTATGAAAATTTTTCTGCAGACGAAAAAGAACAAATAGAAAACTGTGTTATTTTGCATGTGGATATGTATAAGAAATTTTTGTTGGAAGTGGTAGATGAATTACCTGAAGAATTGTTCAAAAGGTTAGAAGCAAGGAGACAAGCAGTAGTAGAACTTGACAAGAAAATCAAGATAGTAAAACTACTTACTGTATACCCAGTAAAATCACCCAAGGAAATTGATGATTTAATTGTTGAAGCCAATCGACACATTGCATTAATGGTTGGAAGAGTAAATGAGGTGACTGAGGAAATAAAAAATGGCTGGGATATTTTCCTAGTAGAAAAAGAAAAATGAGAAGAACACATGATCCCCAAACCTATAAAGGTATATCAGAAGGAAAGAGACAAGGGTAAAGGTAAAGTTGGTGGACCACCTAGTATCAAAGTTAAAGACAACTTACCCCCACCTCCTTTGATTACTCCACCAGTAATAACAACAACAACAACTACAGAAGACTAGTCGACAGTTGAAAGAATGGAAGTAGAGGATGTCAATCCTAATCCCGAAGTCTTATACACAGTAAATGTTGATAAACAAAAGATCAACGTTGTGGTAGACAAAGATACAACTGGTAAGACTAAAATGTCAAATGAGCCACCGGTAGCTAAGCAAACTGATGACACTCAAAGAAACTAGAAGATGATAACTTAGGAGAATTGGTAGAGACTCAGACTCAGACTAAGATAGGATTAAAATCAGAGAAACCAACAGAGCAATAGGCTCCAGAATAGGAACATAAATAGATTCATGTGGAAACAAAGAAACCGGCAACTGGTGAAGTACTAAAACCATTGGCTAAGGAAATACAAACACAGATAGACCTACGAGAGGTCAATATAGGCTTGGTTACTTCCACCACTGGTAGTATTCTGAATATAGGATCCTCATCAGCAGGTTTTAAAGCAAAGCAACAAATGTGACTGAAGTACTCTTTGATTCAATTAAGAGGATAACAGATTGCAGCTCTCAAGCCTATAAGGCTATAGATGATACAATTCCAATTTTGAAGAGATTAGCTCCTAACTATAACATAGACAATAAGTATTCACTAAGTCAAATTGAAATTTTGTCTAAGTATATCAATGAAATCATAGTGACAATTGAGCAAGAGGCATTAAAGGGTAAAATGGAAATTGAAAAACAAAAATTCTTTGAAGATCAAATAAAGAAGTGTACAAAAGAATTTCACACACTTCTACGGGAATTATGTAATTTACTAAAAGAGTTCAAGACCCTATATAGTGAAATATGTAAGACAAGTCTACTAATAGCTGATATAGATAAATAGATGAGCAAGTTACAGGATCAAATAAATAAACTTGCAGATAGTTTTGTGAACTCACCTGATACACTTTTAGTTTTTGAAAAACAAATAACAAATTTTGAAGATGAGATACTAAAGTTGGGAAGAGAAAAGGAGAGAATAGTGGATAAGGCAAAAAGTTTAAGGCTAAGACTAAGTCCAAGATTGGACTATCTAGTATTCATGCGGAAGGAGATATCTGAGGCACTTGTATAGGGATAGAGGACACTAGTAGAACACTTGCAGCAACTCACCGGTATAGTCCAAAGGATAGAGACAACTATCAGAGATAGTAAAAAGTTTATGGAGAGCATAAACTTAATTTTGGCAGATCTATTTCAAATTGTAACTGCCCAGTTACAAGGTTGAAACTAAAAACTCTACTGACATCTTGACAACCTTTGTCATTGATGCCAAAGGGGGAGTAGAGGTATGAGAAAATTCAAAACATCACAGGACTCATATGCTCAGGGGGAGCACACATTTTTTTGGTAACATTTTTGGACTTCACATTTTTTTTGGATAACACTTTTGAAATTTCTCATGAGTGTTGCCATCAATGCCAAAGGGGGAGATTATTGGCATATGTACAATCAATGAGACATTGAAGGTGATTGAAGGTTTTTTCATTAATGGCAACCTTACAATCCTATTGCACCAGCAAGGCACTTCACCAACATCAGGAAAACACACTTTACACCGACACCTAGAACACCGACACTGGCACAGAGGCTGACAAGATTTTTGATATATTGTATTTTTTTTTTTATTGAAAAACTTTGTAAGCCAACTTGATATCATTGTAAAATGACTTGTATATATAAGAAGTCATTGTAGGACATTTAGTAAGTAAGAAAAGGAAGAGAGGAAAATTATTAGGCAAACCTATTATGCAAAATATAGGTTAAAGGGGTATATGTAAATAATAGAGCAGAAACCAATACTAAATCTGGCATTGAAGATGCTATTGTAAAGCAGTACAAGTTATTGGATTTGTATAATCCACATTGTAAGTCAATGAGACTTCCCATTGAGCAGTGAGCTCTAGGCACTTGGCCTTCCTACATGTGTAGGCCCCTATTGTAAGTAATATTCTCTTATTGGCCAGTAAGAAAATATTGTGGGTCACAAATCCCACCGAGGTTTTTCCCACACTAGGTTTCCTTGTTAAATCATTGTGTTATGGTGTGATTTTCATGTGGTTGTTTTCATTTCTGTTTATTGCATTATTTCTTGCATATCGGTACACTGTTATAATATGTTCTGCATGTTTTAAGTTGAGAAATTCTTATAACCGGTTAGATACTGATTCACGCCCGCCTCTCAGTATCTGTGGGAATCCTAACATCTACTTCTAAATCATACTTGCAATGGAGTCTCCTTTGCATCTATTTAATGTCGATAAAAAACCAATTTTACATTAGCTTTTGGGGGGTCAAATTAATTCATTTTAATGTTTTTTTTTAAGTATTTAGACCTTATTATAATATTTCCAAATAGTATAACAATTAATATATTTTTATTTTATTTCTTATGAATGTAGGTTTTTCAGTGAACGTGACTTTCTTTGTTCAATGCATTGGAAAAAATAGTAAACTAATTCAAAATAATTTTGAAAAATATCTATGCACTAGGTATTGATGTTTTTTTTCTAACAAAAAAAATAAAATTGAATTTTCATATATATAGAACAAGTTATGTGTTCAAACGTACACCTATATCTAAATTATAATTAGTCGAACTTCAAAACTTAATAAAATGAAAAATATTCAACATATCACTATCAAACCAACTGCAAGCCCTGGGTATTGATGTTGCAAACCAAAATTCAAAAGAATTAATTTTTTATCATTTATAGAAAAAAATTATGTATTTCAGGGTACACATCATTCTTAAAAAATGTTGTTTGCTATAAAAAACTACTTTTTGAGGGAGATGGAAAAATCAATAAAATTTTATTCAAAAAAATTTGAAAAAAATATATTTAGAATCTACAAACAAGATGTTAAAAATCACTAGTTTATATCATCTTCAAATTCTTAATGGTTTAAAAGTTATAGGTGTTGGAAAGTGAAGGTTTTTTTCAAAATATTCATATAAGTGTCAAAATTGGTCAAAAAGTGGGAACCAGTATTGTGAGTTCACCCAGCAGAAGTAGAAGTGATTGGTTGTTGAAAGAGAAGTTTCAAGTGTTGCCAACAATGCCAAAGGGGGATATTGTTGGCATAACTGATGGTGTTGGCACAACCAATTCATCTATTTATATTGTCATTGATGACTAACATTTACCAATGAATAAGGCCAAGCTCATAGGCAAGGAGGTGTGGTAAATCTCAATGGTTTACTCATGGTTGCAATCAATATGGAAGATCCAGTGCTTCCCAAATATGTATTACTGACACACTTAAGCAATGTGTTGGTTGATGGCTAATCGGTTGAAGGATAAACAGAGTAGCTGACCGGTCAGTCAAGCACACGATAGGTGTTGAGATGAGTTTCTTAAAATTGGTAGTTGAAATGATGATGCAGTCATAATAGGTGACTTAGATTGTAGTTTAGTAGTGTTATGCATGACGAGAACACTTTGGATAGATAGGTGATCGGTCTGATTGATGATTAGTGATCAGTGGCAAAAGGTGAAGAGTTACACCAGGGAACTGGTGATATAGGTTGGGCAATGATATCCATAAAGAATCTTGGAGTAGTGATCGGTAACCTAGATGCGATGAGCAAAGGTGAGTCTATCATGGTGAGATATCATCAAACAAAGTGCTAGTAAAGTCTAAAATAATTATCAATCAGTTAAGGCGAGATTTGTGCAGATTTTCCAGTTCGCATTAAAAAGATAGAACATGACCCAAAGGTTGGTGAAATTATGAGTTGTGGTGGCAAATAAGGATTATTTTCTGGTGAGAATGATGGATAGGGCACAAAGAAAGTGTGAAAAGATTTGAATTTCAAATCTACTAAGTTTTATATAAAGGTTTTTGGTGAAAACCAAAAAGTTTGATCGTAAAATTGCTAAGTGCAATTTTGAAGAGAGATGATCCAGTAAGGTGAGAAGAGAAGAGTGTAGAACTGCTAAGTGAATAGTAAAGCAGTGAAGAGAGTGTGCAGAGCTTGGATAGTGTGAAGAGTTGAGAAAGAATACAGAGCACTAGTAGAGTGTAGAGCAAGTGAAATGCAGAGCACCTATACAGTATAGAGCAAGTGAAATGAAGAGCACTAGTAGAGTTTAGAGCAAGTGTAACCGATGGTCAAAACGAAGAGCTTCAATTGGATCTGATTAAGATAAGAGTAGTTATTATAGCAGATCATTCTCTTAGTTGTTTTCTAATAACTACAAGAGAAAAATCCCTTAACTGGGTGGACTTTAATAGGTCCCTTTTTAAAATCCCCTAATACGGTGGACTTTAACAGGCCCCTTTGTAAAATACCTTAACTTGGTGACATCTTAATTGATGATCCTAAGTCCTATAACAAGGCTACCTCTAATAGGGTAAAGGTTCTAATAGGCCTTGAAGAAAATCCCTTAACCAGGTGGCACCTAATAGTGTCTTTGTAATCTCTTAAAAGGGATAGCTCCTCACTAAGCATACAACAAAAGAGTGCAAATTTTGTGAGTTTCTACTCACACTATGGTTTTCTCCCATTTGGGTTTCCACTTGATAAATCTTGGTAGTCATGTGTGTTTGGTTTTATGTCTGCATGCTTCTTATTAATGTTGCTTATACTGATAAGTTTTAAGTTTGAATAGAAACTTTGATTAAGGTTAAATCTGGTAAAACTGGTATAGTGTTGATTCACCCCTCCCCTCTTAGCACCGGTTGGGACTAACAAAAACCACCCAGAATTGACCATAGACTCACATTGGACCCAAATACACTTCTAGAAGATGTGGAAGGACAAAATAAATCTAAACAAAAATACCCAAGAGCCATACATGACTATACAAAATAATTTCATTTCATTTCCTTGCACCTCCATTTCACAGACATACTTAGATTTGACCAAAATTCAAAAGACAACTACTAAGAATAAAATGAGGTAGGGAGAACACTCATACACCAAATGAAAAACAAAATCAAGACTCAACAAGTTCATAATGAAGGAAATAACAGGAACATCAATCACAAAGAAGATAACCATTTGCTATCCTAGTAATACACAACTACATTCTTCCCATCCATAAGAATATATGTATATATAGTTAACCATGAATCTCTCTTGCCAACCTATATAAAAAATAACATATAATTAAATAGCTATACCATTTACCCCGACAATAATCTTTTCGACATACACAGAGAAGATGAATCCTTTCTGAAAATCAAAAGCATGGAGAAGATGAGTTTTCCAACCTGGTAAAATTGAAGTGATGGCCAAGGCAATTCGAATAAGCGCGACAACCCAATCCAAATTCTAGCAAAATCCAAGCTTAATCAACTAAGAACCAAAATCTTCAAACCAAAATTTTCAAAGATGCCAACACCGACAATGCACAACCAAATCCAATAAATAGAGAATTGATTCAAAACTATAGAAATATACCAACCAATCGGAAAATTCCAATAAACCATATAATATACCCACCATGCATAGTTTCAAGGTAAACAATATAAAGTAGTGTTATTTACTTACCCCCACCAAATCAACCAATAGAATAGAAGGGTGGGTAATAAATATATTATATCAATTAACCATATAGTAGCAACAGAAATAATAAATCAAAACCATTTAAATAAAATAACCTCATCGACAAAATAAAATACAAAAGCCCAATAATCAAATAAATTAAAGGAAATTTAAAATAAATATCCAAATTAAATAATTAAATAAATAAATAACCAATTAAATATTAAATCCCAAAATAAATATTCATAAATAAATAAATATTTAAGGCTCATAAAACTATAATCAAATAATATAAATAAATATTAAACTTCAATAATAAATTTAATGAATAATAGTTAAACAACCAACCTATACAATAAATTAATTTAAACATTAATAAACTATATTGATCAATTATTAATTAATTATAAAATCAAATACTCTCAACACCATACAGGAAACTGACATAATGGTCAAACAACACACTGCAAGACACCACAAGACAACTCAACTCAGACACTAGACTGATTAGGATATCGACTAAGACCTACAGTGTAAGGAAGGTAACTTATGCCAACTCCAACAACTTGCCATTAGAATAAGACATGCTCAAACCTATGAGACAAGGTGGAGTCGATGTCTAATACCTGCAATCCTACAACAACCAATAACCATTATACAACATATAAAATAACATATATAATAGATAATCATAATGCCATATCATACTTAAAATGAGTGGTATGACATCATCCCTATCACGTAGACACTAGAAGACAATCAAAATCATTATATCATCAATTCAATCATCATAATCATGGAATAAGGTTAGCATAATGAAGAAGCCACCATAAGCTCATCACCATATGAAGCATCCAATCATAAAAATAAGGACAATATAAATCATCAATATAAGTCCATTGTCATAATAGTCTATGATATATCAATCATCCACATAAGTCATCATGTGTCAACTCTCTATATAAAAGTCTAGCATCATCCATAAGGCATATAAAATGTAGATAGAGACATAAATATAAATCAAAGAATCACATAAGTGTCAAATAAAAGCTATCGAAGAAAAAATCAAAAGACAAGTCTAGGAGGGACACTACATCCTCTCCCTCTTTACCTAGGCTTACTCATAGAATCCTAAGAACAAATAAGGGTAAAGGTCATCATTTGGGTCCCATTGGACCCTTATCTACTCTATGTATTAACCTACGAGAGTTAGTCCTGAATGTTGAAGAATGCACATGGCCTCCAAAGAAAGCTTCACATCCTCTACCTGCAATGCATTCCAATCCAAAACATGTGATACATTAAGATAATAAGGTCTCAAAATAGACACATGAAACACATCATGAATATAGGACAAGCTAGGCAAAAAGGCATAGCGATAAGCCACATGACCAATCCTCTCTAATATCTCAAATGGTCCAACAAATCAAGGCACCAAATTAGAGCCTTTTTCATAATGGATCAAACTCTTTCATGGGCGGACTATCAAAAGCATCGTGTCTCCCACTAAAAAATGCCTATCCACCCAATGAGAATCTACATATGTTTTCTGCCCATCCTACGCTGTCATCAAATTCTCTCTAATACATGTCACCTGCTGCTCCACATCCTGCAACATCTCTAAACCAAGAAGCACTTTGTCTGACATGGTCGGCCATACAATTCCTAAAATGGGTGTTGGTATTTTGGTATGGTTTTTTCATTGATGTCAACACCTACTAACACTTATCAACTCTGGCACTTTGGAGAATCAACAACATTCATCGACAAGCAAGTGACTTATGCACAGTCACCGGTATCTGGTACACCAATAGGATATAATGATCACGACACTTGGAATGACATGGAAAACATCTGGTTATGTCGAAGACATCATTTGGACACTTTGTCTTGAAGTTTTTTTTATTGGCATATTCATAATTGCATATTTGCTATTACTGACAAATAGGTCTAGGATACACACCGACAAGTTCATCTATTCCAGATCAGCACGACACACTATGGAGATATTTTATTATTGTTGCAAATGCATCAAGCCAACATGTTGAATCGGTTATTGCATCGAACATTGTTTTTGTAAATTGATTTTATTATAATATCTTTTAGAGTCGACCTACTAAAATTGGTCCTAGGTTATGGTATAAATGTAAGATCTTATTTGTAAGATCGAATGTGGAATGCAAAAAAGGAATTGTTTGAAGGTATATGCGAGAATAAGTAGAGCTATACACATAGAGATCATTTGATGATTGAAGGAGGGTTTTGTGAAGACAAGCAGAACTACACTAGTATTGAATCTAGCATAGAAAGATGCTAATCTAAGCAGTACATCCATATTGGATTTAACCATCCAACTGTAAGTCAGTGTGACTTCCCATTTGTGATTGAGCAGTGAGCTCTAGGCGCTTGGCCTTTCTACATGTGCACACCCCATTTGTATACACTTACTATCTACAGTAGTATCATCTGATTGTGGGTAAGGTTTCCCACCATGGTTTTTCCCCTTACAAGGTTCCACATACAAATATTGGTGTTATGTGTTGTGGATGACTTTGTCTTTCTATTTCATGCATTAATCCTTATCGGTATTGCAATTAACTGATAAAACTGTCTACCGGCATAAAAGACTACTTCACCAGCATTATGCATTAAAGTTGTTTAAGTTGTTTTGGATTAAATTTATTAGACAACTGATTCACCCCCCCCCCCCCTCTTAGTTGTCTCTGGGACCTAACAAAGGGGACATGCCAATCAAACTATGATAGCCATTATTTTATGTAAACTCAACTAAGTAGAGGTAATCCTCCCACTGAGACTACTGATCCATTACATACATCTATAACATATCCTCCAATGCCTAATTAATCCTCTTAGTATGACCATATATCTTGGGATGATATGTTGAATTGAAGTTCAACTGAGCTCCTAAATCATGCTCAAGGGAAGTCTATAATGAGAAAGTGATCATTGGATCATAATCTGATATAATCCATTAAGGAATACCATGAAATCTCACTATCTTCTCTAAGAAAATATGATCTACTGTTGCTGATGTGTAAGAAGATCCGATCGGAGAGAAATGTGCCACCTTGGTCAAGCTATCAATGGTGACCATGATAGAATCATGATGACGTGAAGACATAGGCAATCCAACTATTAAATC
This sequence comes from Cryptomeria japonica, assembly GCF_030272615.1. Taxonomy (NCBI): domain Eukaryota; kingdom Viridiplantae; phylum Streptophyta; class Pinopsida; order Cupressales; family Cupressaceae; genus Cryptomeria; species Cryptomeria japonica. The sequence continues at coordinate 143,095,438 of NC_081415.1, forward strand.
CATAGATATAAGGTCCCATTTCCAATCTAAAACTAGGTTCGAATGCAAAAAACCTAATGGATGATGATGCTTTACCTTCACACACTGACACTCCAAGAAAAAAGACACAAAATTCACTATATCTCTCCTTATGCCTATCCAATAATATAGCTTTTACAAGCATGCATCTTCTTGACACCTGGATGTGTTGAGTAAGGTGCATAATAAGCCTCTAACAAGATCAAATCTTGAAGACCATCTGAAGGTGGAATATAGATACATCCCAAATGGAAAAGAAGATCATCAAACTCCAATGAATAATTGCATATCTATCATCCAAAGCTCTCCTTGAAGAAATCTCTGCTTTGACATCCTGGTACCATGCATCTAAAGGAAGGGCACTAAGAATCCTTCTCCTTAGTTCTATGCTAAGACTCATCACCGATGCCTCATGCCTCCTACAACTCAAAGAATCTACCACCACATTCTTCTTTCCTTGAATGTATCTCACCTCAAAATTGTACTTAGACAAAAAATCCATTCAATGCCACTACCTCGCATTCAAGTTTGGCTACGTTAAAATGTATTGCAAACTATGATGATCACTATGCAGATCAAACCTATGCTCAAGACAGAAATGTCTCCATCTCACCAAAGCATGCACCACTTCCACTAGCTCTAAATCATGAGTAGGCTAATTCAACTCATGATCTTTGAGCTTATGCAACTTATATGCTATCACTTGAGCATCCTGCATCAGATTTTCTCCAAAACTCTCCAAAGAAGCATTTGTGCACACCACAGAATTACCCAAAGGATCTGGAAATGCTAGAATGGGTACACTTATAGTCAAACTCTTCTTAAGGATTTGAAAAGTTATCTCACACTGGTCTAACCATACAAACTTCTTCTCTTTCCTCTAAAGAGAAGTGATTGGATGAGCAATCCTCAAGAAATCCTGAACAAATCTACGAGAATAACCTACAAGCCCCATGAAGCTGCAAACCTTGCCACATTAGTGGGTGCTAGCCAATCCACTACAGCTTATATCTTAGGAGGACAATAACATGGCCAAGATATCTAACCTCTTCCTAGAAGAACTCACACTTTGCTATATTGGTGTACAAGTTATTCCCTCGAAGGTAGTACAAAACCTGTCTCATGTGCTCCTCATGCTACTCCATTGATCTCAAAAAGACCAAAATATCATCCAAGAATACAAGCACAAACCTGTTGAGATAAGTCCTAAAAACTCCATTCATCAATTTGATGAAAATTAATGGAGCATTAGTGCGACCAAATGCTACCACTATTAAATTATAATGTTTATATCGAGTACACAATGTTGTGCGATGAATATCCACCTTGTGAATCCTCAACTGGTGATACTCAGACTTAAGATAAATCTTAGAGAAGACTTTAGAATCCTTAATCTAATCAAACAATTCATCAATCCTTGGAAAGGGATATTGGTTCTTCATTGTTACCTTATTAAGCTATCTGTAATCAATGTATAGCCGAAGAGATCTGTTCTTCTTCTTCACAAATAGGATTGGTGCATCCCATGGGAGACACTAGGAAGAATCCCTTAGCTAGAAGCTCCACTAACTACATACTTAAATCACTCAACTCTTGAGTAGTCATCTGATAAGGAGCCTTATATATAGGCTCTTCTCTAAGAACTAAATATATTTGAAAATCAATCATGCTTAGGCAACATACCCAAAATCTTGCTAGGGATAACTTTTGAAAACTTCTAGAGGATGGGAGATGATGAAAGAGATCATCATTATTATCTCCCTCACCCAAGTCTTCCACTCTCATAGAAAATAATTGACAACCCTATCGCACAAATCGCTTCAATTGCATAGTAAAAATCATGCAAAGAGAAATAGGTCACTAAACATCCACTATCTCCACATTTTTCCCACTATCATCAAGATACAACACCCTCTTACCACTATAATCAATACTAGCTTGATGAGCCTCAAACCAATCCATGTCTAGCACAACACAATAAGAACCCAAAGAGAGAACATGAAGATCCACCAAGGTGGTACAAACTCCTAAATCTAACACACAACCATGCACAAAGGAATATACTACCACCTTGGAACACATAGCCAATTCAACCTATCACCTTTCTTTGCCATAGCATGATTGTATTGCTCTAATACTGAAGGAAAAATAAAATAATATGAAGCACTTGAGTTGAACAACATTAAGTAAAAGGAACCACCTATCTAACCCGTGGTCTCAACAACTATAGCCTAGTGCTCAGCCTAATGGTTATCAACCGCTACAAATACATGATGGGATCTCCTTGTAGCAGTTATTGTAGACTTAGAAACAACTGGTATTTGTCCTGACATCTCTGTAGTCCTCTAAGGACATTGAGAAACAATATGGCTAGGTTTTCCACAAGAGAAGTAATCTCTCCTAACAAATCCACTACTAATTGGAGGCACACTGGGCTGCTGAACACTAGCTCTGCTAGAAACCTACTAGGAACTTTGTGTTGGCTGAGAAGGAATAGATCGCTTATCATGCTGATAGGCATGATCTCTATCCTATTGTGATCTATCAGCACAAAATAAGTTTTGACCTTGAGGAAAATTCTTTCAAAAACATTGACTATTCCTAAAACAAGAAAGATAACTATTGGTAGCACCTAAAGAATGCGGTTGTGTACCTCTTGCAATTGATCCCGAGGATGCAACACTAACCATTTACATGCTTGGTGCACCTCCCAAAGCTAAATTTAGGTTCTCCTCAGCCAACAATGCTTTCTCCACAACTACCTCCTGTAGCGTCATAAAATTATGACCCTTACAATTTTAACCATATTTGGAGTCCTCACCTTAGCAAGGACATCTCCTTCCTTGATTGAGACCTATTTCTGCATTTCCAACCCTTCTCACTTCCTCCTTCATGTCTTGTATTTTCTCTAGACCATATCTAGGCCCCGAAATAGGGTAGGATAGAGGCTTGGTGCCCTTTTCCCCCCTAGGATAGGGGTGTGGCACCCTTGTCCCCCTAGGATATTGGAGTGGCATCCCTGTCCCCACCTCCTAGGGCGGTCCTATGTGAAGTTGTCCCGATCTCCTATGCACTTCTTGTCTTCAGGGTTTGTTATTTCTCTTTGTCAGGCTTCGACAGTTGAAAGTTAATTCTTGAGGCATGGATAAGAGGGAACTCAATAACCTCATTCAAGAGAGGATGGATAGCGTATAGATGGATAACAGATGATAAGAGATAGAGAGCATAAGGAGAACATACAAGATCTCAAGGTCATTATCAAGCATTCAAGCATTCAAGTCTTCTTCATTCATCCATTAGAGAAACATTACAACATTCATTTACAAGCATGTGTGTGTTAGGGTTTTATCATGTTACATGGCATTTCATACAACATTTGTGGTTACATTCAAGAATCTAAGAAATCATCATCAACAAGTTGCTGATCTACAAGGTATACATCTCCATTGTTTACATTCAAGCAATTGCAATTACTTTCTTTCTAGGGTGATTCCTTAACTAGGGTTTGATTGAGGCAAACCCCTATCCACAACCCCCTTTTCTTCTCTTTTTGTGTGTAGGTTGCAGGTGCACAATTGTAATTGCAGCTTTGGGCTTCATTTGCAGAGATGGAAGAACACCTTTCATTTCACAAATTTTTTGGTAGACCATGTACATTCCCACCATGGTCCTGATGACTTTTCTCCAAGGGTAGATCTGCGTCAGTTTAATTATTTCATTTCCAAAGTTACAGAATGATCTCGAATTGGTAGCACCTCATTTTGCTCATTTCCTCTCTCTTTTCCACATAGTCAACAAATCAACTTTCTCATTTACAAAAGAGGGTAAATCATTCAACCACTTGCAGTCCACTCAGAATTCACATTGTTCTTTCCCTTGGATTTGGATCTAGCAGATTCAACCCCTCTTTTGAATGTAAGGTTCCTCCCAAGTGAAAATCATCCTAGTGGCTTCCTTTCTCTCTATTTGCAAATTTTAGAGGTTAATTGCATTAAAACCCTAATTTTTCATTTTGGGAAAATTAAGCTTATGAGGTGCAAAATTGTAATTGCTTGTTTCATATCGGATTTCTATTTCAAATGTGTAATTCAAATTTGTCTCTTTATTCTAAAAATTTAGTGGTTAAATCATAAAACCCTAATTTTTAAGATCTTTTCATTTTCGACCTTTGACTACAATTTTGACCAATCTAGACATCTCCAAATCATAATCTCTATAATCCCTAAAAATTTCAAAAAAAATTGGTCAGACTGTGTGCGTTTCCGCCACATTCCTTGACTTTTTTCCCAAAATTTCGAGAGATGGAATTGACTATATTTTTCTGATTAGGTCCAAAAAATCAATGTACTTTATCAATTTTAACACTCTCTAAGGTCAAACACAAATTCAAAAATTATTAAATTCACATCTTAAAATTAATTTTCATAAAAAGGTCCTAATTTTAGATATGCTTTTCTAGCAAATTCATATTTCACTTAAGAGATTTTTATTGGCAATTAATACATTGGATTTACTTTCTCTTTCACATGTGATTACATTAATTTTTTTATATATTTATCATGTGTTGGATAAGAGTTTCTTCCATTTCTTGTTGATTCTCTTTCTTCATAGCACTTGGTCATATTGTGTTGCTAGGATTTCCAAATTATTATATCTCAAGGCTTTCATGTATCATTTATGTTGGATTATGGTGATGTTGTTAACAAAATGCATTTCCTATGTTAATCACCTTAAAGCTTTTGTAGATTCTAAACCTAGAGATCCTCACCCTTGTACCTCTCCCAGCGTATCTTGTGTGAAAGAAATGAGATCTAATGGTTTACCCAATGATCTTTCTACAAGAGAGCAAGAATTGGAAAGTAATGTGGATCCCTCTTCTTCTTCTACACATACCCTTGCTCAAGGGGGACAATATGACAACATCAACATTCTTACATCTTTATATCCTCCTTATTCTCCTATGACCTATCTTCATTATCAAAGTCTATGTAGAGAGGATGATGTCATGCATTTTATTCATGACCTTTCTCCTCACATAGAAATCACTAAAAATGAGCTTTTAGATGATGAATATGTTCCTCCTCAATCTTCCAAAAAGGATAATATTGAGAAAGGCAAAGAGATTCTCATTTCACATGACACTCCTCCTTCATCTACAAATCCTTTTCTACCTCTTTACACATCAGATTTCAAAGAAATTCATGATCTTGTTCCTCCATCTAGTCAATTGCAACATTCTTATAGTCATGGCTTTCATATAATTACAAAACAAGGTTTAAAGGACAAGGAATTGGGAAATTTGAGCATGGAATCCGTGTCCCTATAAATCCTCCTCCACAAACTACTACAAGAGGCCTAGGAAGTGGTACGCCTCTTTCTATGGATGAATTCCTTAGACTTAAAAACTTTCAAGATTACCTTCAAAAACAACAAATCATGAGAACCCGCAAGTATGGTTCTTCTTCAGGGGGTCTTTTTTGTTCATTTCATCAAATCCATGACCATAATGCTAATGGTTGCCCCAAATTTCAAAAATCTATTTCAAGATGGCATAGAAAGTGGCAAAATTAGACTTGTGTATAATAAAAATCCTTCTTCTAACAAACCCTTTTCTTCATGGGAAGATGATATTTACCATGCTAACAGATTAGCTACAAGAATCTATTGGAGATTGAAATATGACAAGAACATTTCCTTTCCTCCTCAAAATAAAAAACAAAAAACTTAAGCAAGTGAAAGGTATTGATTATTGCATTTTTCATGATTTATATTCACATTCTATTGGAAAATGTTATGCATTTAAGAAATTTGTTCAACTACAATATGATCTTGCACACATTTGTCTCACCAAAGATCTAGTTGTATTTCTTGTTAAAAACATCGCGCCTTAGCACTTCCTTTCCCTTCATGTGGCTCTTCACCCTATGGCATAGTTAACCCATTTCACAGGGGCTCTTTACCATTAGTGGTGGTAGTATTTTACTTTAACATACTTTGGAGAAGAAATATGAAGTTCATTTCTTCTTCTTCTTTCTATATCTTTGTGCATTATTAATTATTAGATCTCTTTTCTTGCATAGGTTTATTCTTGTATGAGCATATAATTGCTCTTTGGTTTTCCTCTTTGCTTGGAGAGGGGCATCTATAATTAGTACTGCACTTCCTATCTTTCCTTCATTCTCTTGGAAATCTTACCTCTTCTATGGTTTCGATTACTCACAAGTATGATATGCCCCTTAGCAGGGAATGATCTCTTGAGAAGCATGTATCATTTCCGTGAACTGATTTGTTCCACTAAAACAACATATCAGTTGAAACTAATCACCATCAAAACATGTGTAAAGTTTCTCCTTGGTATCCTCACTTGGGGGGCAAGGATTTTAAATCCTTTCTCATGTATCATTATTTCCTTTAGGGGCTGCATTTTTCATATGTGATTATCATTTCTTAAAATGGTATGCTTTTATGACTAATCCCCCTTGGGGAATATATGATTCTTTTTCCATCTTCCTTTCAAATATTACCACTTCTTGAGACATGTATTTCACATTTACTACTGTCTTTTCTTGCATGCGGTCAAGTAATTTCATTGGAAATTTACTTATGTTTAATCTCTCTCTAGTAGATTGTGTAAGCTCTTCTCATTGTCTCTTAGCTTGGGGGGAATGATCCTTCTCTTTATCTTTCTCTAGGGATCCATGTTTCCCTATTAAGTGGATGGTGTGTGTTTTATTACTTAATGTCATTCCTTGTGTAGAATTGTTGGTTATTGACTTAAGGATTCTCTCTTATATAAGAAGTGTTAATCCTTGACTACAACCTCTTTTACACTTGGAATGTACATCTATGATAAATCCAACCATCCCTCTAGGGGCTAAATGAGAGTCATCCCTCACCAAGATTCCCTTTTCACCTATAAATAGGAGGAAGGATTGCATTCTTATTCTTTCCTTTTCTTGTTCTAAAAGATGTTATATTTGTCTAAGACAACACCTCTTGGGGGTAGATGTCTTTTTGAACAAAGATATCTTCTCCTCCAAGGATCACCTTTACACTTATAGTAAGATATCTCTTTTCAACTATCTTATCCTTTCTTGAAGAGTATTCCCTCTCTTGCTTGGATTTATGACATTGTTGCATAGCAAATATCTTCTTTGTGATGAAGGTAGGTATCCTTGTTCTACTTTCCTTAAGATATCAACATTAGCCTATGTTGACATCTTAAGAGGGGGGCACCCACACTGGTCTTTTGTACTATACTTCTCTCATGCATTGAATAGTGGGCTATTCTTGGAACTAGAGGGAAACCTCTTAGAGAAAGATGTCATCACATTTTGTATAGTGGGTCATTCTCAGAACCAGAGCATGGTCTCTTAGAGCGAGATGTCTTCACTTCTTCTTGTCTTGTACATTGATACATTCTTGGAACTAGGGGGAAACCTCTTAGAGAAAGATGTCATCACTTTTCTCTTGTACAGTGGGTCATTCTTAGAACTAGAGCACGGTCTTTGAGAGTAGGATGATGCCACTTTTCTCTTATGCAGGGTGATTATTCTCATAACTAGAACATGGTCTCTTAGAACGAGATATCACACCTTTCTTATCACTTGTACTATACATTATATAAAGGTTGTAGCATACTCAGGCATAGACTCCTATGAGGCACTTTGAACCTCACTTGCACACACATGCATGATGTTGATTGGTGTAGACACCTAAAATTGTCATGTCTAATTAAATCAATATTTTATTTATTTAATTATCTAAGCCTAATTCTTCTATTAATTAAATAACTTTTTATTTATTTAATTAATTCATTTATCCTCTTCTAGCCTTATTTCTCATTTAAATAAATACATTTATTTATTTAAATTATCCCTTTCCTAAATTAAATAAATATTTTATTTATTTAATTGTCCCACTTCTTCTATTAATTAAATAAATCTTTATTTATTTAATTAATTCATTATCTTTTTCTACACATGACACATGTCATTCATCTCTTAATTCCTACACTACCTACCTCTTTCATTATTTTGGTATTTCTTTTACCTACCCTCTAATCCTAGCCAACCTCTCTTTTTACACCTCTCAATCTTAACCCTCCATTTCTTATTGTGTCTTCTATTTAAGGAGATGCTTTCTTCATTGTCAAACCCTAATGACAAATCCTAATGACTAATCACTCATCCTAATACTCTTTCATGCAACTTGGCTACACTACAATTCCACTTGCAACCACATTTCGTTCTTTATTGAGCTCTTGTGCATACAAAAATCTGAGAGCAAGCATATCAAACAAGATCAATGGAGATAGGAAGAATGGAGATCAAAACCCTATTGGACATGTAATGGTATAATCTTTGTGATTTTGAGTTATTTTACATTGTCTTAGGTTATCTTCATATGTTATGGTGGATCTTTGTTCATTGTTAGGCTAGGGTTTAGTGGTTGAATCCATTTTAGTCTTTCAATATTGTTGTTATTAGTTATCCATTTTCACCATACACATTTTGGCACGCCCGGTGGGACTCTTGTCCCTTTGCATTTAACATTTTTGTTGCAGATTTTGCATTTTTGAAGTTGCAGATCGGACGCTTTCGGCGACATTTTAGTTTTTTTCCGTGTCTGCGAGTGTTCGGATCGCGTTTTTGTGTTTCAGAAGCATCTATGATATCGTGAATCGCGCCTGTGTTTTTGCTAGATTTTTATTTTTTGCAGGTTTCTGGAATCGCGTCTGATAATTTTAACCGCGTCTGTGACTGATATTATCGCGTCTGCGTTCTTTAGTCGCGTTTGTGACCTTTGATCGCGTCTGTGAACTACAGAACCACGTCTGTGTGGTTAAGACGCGTTTGTGTCCGGTATAAAGGCGTCTGTGCTTTCTGTTTTGCAAATTTTTCAAGTTTCTTTGATTCGGGTTTTCAGATTTTGCATTTAATGTTTCAGATCTGGTTTATTTTTGGACTAACATTTTCAAATCTAGCTAACCTAGTTTGTGCAGCTTGCTTTGGAGGCAAAAACATTTTTGTTGAAGGCCCCTTTTCACAAAGTCTTTTGGGTTTTCTAAAATTTACCTAACTTGTGTTCTTGCAGGAAGGGGTTATCATTTGAAACAACCCAAACTACTAACAATTTTGTTGCAGGGCCTTTGCTAGGGTTTTGTAATTTTGTTGTGTGCCTTGTTTTCATAGCTTAGCAAACACTTCAATTGGTGCACTAAAATTCAATCATTGTCTTTTGTGTCTTGAGCAATAGGCTCTTTTTGTTTATTCTTTAGAGGGTCTGTCTTCCCGTGTGGTCATTAGGACTACTAGTGAGAAGAGAACGACCCAAGTGGTAGCGAGGAAAACCCACCTCATCCAAACCACTATAATCAAATGTATTCATGGTGAAAACTATGGATAACGTGTGCTGATTAGTTCATACCGACACTATGTCTCCCCATAAACCCGTTTGATCAAATTTATTTGATCATTTGTAGGGCGTAACCCCTACCGGCTGGGAGCCTTCTGTATTTATAGAGCTGAAAGTGCCGCATGTATGGCCACACGAGCGGATGCCCTTACTAGCACCTCTTTGTTCTAGATGCCCAAATCCTTCTAGTTGTTGAGGCAGGAGGTCGGACCTCTGGTAGCGGCCCACACACATATGGTTCTTAGTAGAGATACGAAGTTTGCCATGGGGAGTTTTCATGGGGACTGATGCTTGGCTGACCCGAGAAGTGAGTGCCGAGGGTGGAGCCAGTGAGGTCAAGCATCTAAGTATCCGCTCTAAATAGTGTAGCCTCGGGGGTAAAACCCTATGTGGGATCAACAACTATTGTCTTGGCCAGCCTTAAGATTTGTGCTTGTCTTATGCTAAACACTCAAACATTCAAGACAAAACAGCAAAACATTGTGTCTTTTGTGTCTTCAAGTGTATGAAAAAACTTTTTACATCAAACAACACACTTTTGGAGTCTAAACAGTCTGCAAACATTGAGTCATCAACACTGTGTCCTCTTGTCATGAAAAACAGTCGAAAAATCAGATTTGGTCACAACAAAACAACTTCATAGATAGGAAAAATTGCACTAAGGTTACAGAAACGCGTCTGTGTCTGTTCAAACCACGTCTATGTCGGATAAGCGCGTCTATGAAGTATAGAATAGCGTCTGCGTCAAACAGAGTAGCGTCTGTGTCTAGAAAACGCGTCTGTGAAGTATACAGAGGCGTCTGTGTCAGGATTTGAAAACTTTAACAGTCAAGCAAACAAAGAAAATCAGTTTCGGCATATTTGAGCTTCTTAGGTTGTCTCTTCAGGTTTCATCTAGCATTCAGCCTGTTCTAAGGTCTTACACAGTCCATCATTGCTTCACATCTCATTTTACATTCACAATTGTCTAAACTTGAGTCAAAAAGGTCACTTGCTTGTCCTCATCATACTTTTTCAACACACTACATACTACTACACTTTGCTAAGTGGTCCCTCATCAAGGTTTCTTACCTTTGGGTCTCATTTGGTCTTACTTAGAGTCAAGGTCAGCTTACCTCATCAAGAGAAACTATCCTCTCTTTGGAAGTCACACCTACTCTACTACTTACATACTTGGTCTTACACTTTGGACATTGCAAGTACACCTCAAGATTCACTTACACTCCATACAACTCTTGGTCTTCCATACTCTTGTCATTTTCATCTAGTCTCTCACACCTTGGTCTAACACCTAGTTCATGGTTGAAACCCGCCTTCAAAAATCTAGGAGAATAGCTAAAGAAGCTCAAGAATCCGCAAACATGAGTTCTTATGAGTATGACAATGATCTATTCTACAATCCTGAGCACACTACATTACCAGACATGAATGTTTATAGACACAATCCAAATGTGGAAAGCACAAACGCTATAAACAATAATGCTACACACAATGACACTGTGGACAATTCTTCAATACTATCAGCAAACATACAAGAATCTATAATGGATCCTCAATTCAATAGATTGGTTGAAGAGATAATGAGGAGAGATCGTCAATACTTTCTAAACATGATGGCACAAAGTGGAGCCAAAATACCGCATGATTTTGACTTATCTCAACTTATGGAAAGTAGACCTTCACAACAAACTCAACATAACATGGATCAAAGGAGACCAAATAGTGGAGGACCAAATAATATGATGCCGGAGTCACCATCAATTTTGCTTCAAAAACCAGCAATCCCACATACACAAGCTCAAATATATGATACTTACACTCAAAGACCATCATGGAGGCCTTATACTCAAACACATGCTCAAGGTATGGATCAATCAAGACAAGTGGATACTCAAGGACATCCTCAAAATTTTGACACAAGGAGACCTCATGTCAAAATTGGGGGCAACACAATGGAAAATGAAAGACCTATTGAATATGGTTTATACACACAAAATAGATATGGAGTCCCTCAACAAGAAGTTATGCCAAGTGCTCCATATATGTCGCAACAATATAGACCTCCATATGGACATGTCTATGATCAGTATCATCCATACATGCAACAAGCTCCTCCTCAAATGGGTGTTTCAAACATGGGGTATGCTACAAGAAATCAGTCTCCTCCCAAGAATAATTTGGAACAACAAATTAGAGATCTACAAAAGAAAGTGGAGGACATGAGTACATCAAAACCTACATATACTATGAGAGATATATGCCCTTATCCCTTCGATAAGAGCATTCCAATGCCTCCATTTCCTCCACATTTTGTGACACCAAAATTTGACAAATATAGAGGGAGAGGAGACCCCAAGGCACACATAAGACAATTCTTCACAGCTTGCATTGAGGTAGCCGCAGAAGAAACATACTTAATGAGGTTGTTCCCACAGAGCTTAGGAGATCAAGCGATGGAATGGTTTTCTCAATTACCTCCCAGTATTAAGTCATGGGGTGACTTAGCAGAGGCATTCATTCAGCATTTCTCTTACAACATTGAAACAGATGTCTCAGTTACTACCTTGTGCAATATGAAACAAAAAGAAGGAGAATCTTTTGCAATATTTTTACAGAGATGGAGAAACCTAGCTAGCAGATGCTCTTGTGAGATCCCGCAAAAACAAATGGTGGAGATGTTCACACAAAATGTTAACAAGGCTATTGGCTATGATCTCAGAAAATCTTGTTTGTCTACATTCAAGGATGTCATTGAAAAGGGCCTAGCAACAAAAAGAGTCTTAATTGAACAAGGAGTTATCAAACTATTCAAAGAAAACAAAGAGGACTTCAAAAGAAAGGACAAACCAAAATTTTGGAACAAGAACAAGAATACAGTTAATGATGGCGTTGTTGATGCCAACACAGTGAGACCAAAGTTCGTCTTTTCTGGATCAAGTTCTACCAACAATCAAGTGAACAATCAAACAACTTCAAAACCACGAAGGAAGTACACTCCATTGGGAGAACCACTTGAATCAGTATTCAAAAAGCTTGTAGCAAACAAAGTGATCACAGTTCTTGATTTTCCTCCATATGAACCAAAGGTCAAACCGAATTGGTGGAATGATGATGAATATTGTGAGTTTCATAAGAGCAAGGGTCACAAGACAAGTAATTGCCATCGATTGAAAAACATTGTGCAAGATCTCATTGATAGAGGAGATATAGAGATTGAGGGACATTCATCTAATCAAGAACATGAGGTGTTTAAGGAACCATTCCCAAAACATGACGAAGGAAAAGGCAAAGTCACAGATGATCAAGCCAATTACACCAGAGCACCTTACAATTATGATTCTACCATCAATCACATCTCAATGGACAATCATATCTCTACCATTACTATCAAAAACAAAAATCCTGAGAATCTTTCTCAAAGACCCAAAATTGTCCTAAAAGGTGTGGGATCTTCGTCCGCATCTACCTCTGAATGTCATGTTACAACCCGTCGAGGTAAGATTACATTGCCAGGTGCCTCCACTAAGAATACCAATCCTTTATCTACCAAGCCTGAGTACGATCTTGTAGAACAACTAGGGAAGACACCTACACTCATCTCTATTCTTGAGCTCTTACGTATATCTCCTGCACATAAAGCTATCCTTGACAAAATCTTGAGAGACACTGTTGTCCCTACTGATCTGAACGTGGACCAGTTTCAAGCCATGGTGGGATACCTATCCATTCCACACTCCCTCACATTCACAGAAGCCGATGACGCCTCCATAAGTCAGCCACATAATGCACCACTACATATCGAAGCCTTCATACATAAACACCGAATAAAGTGAGTCCTGATAGATGGAGGAGCAGGTCTTAATATTTGTACATTGAGCACCATCAGACAATTGGGATATTCTGACAAAGCTGTGAATTCTACAAACCAAATCACTATTAAGGCTTATGATGATGAAGAGCGTTCGTCCAAGGGCACGGTCACCTTACCATTAAGAATAGGGCCAGTTACAAAGGATGTGGTTTGTCAAGTACTTGATCTGGATCTCACATACAACATATTGCTAGGGCGTCCATGGATTCATGAGATGAGAGCAATACCATCTACATATCATCGATGTATCAAGTTCCCACACAATGGAGCTGAAGTGACTGTCAAAGCTGATCCAAATCCATTCATCTATTGCAACAATCTGCGACCTAGATCAGAAATAACAATTCCAGCTAATCGAGAAGCTATTCCATCTTCAACATATGTGGATCCAGAATCCTTAAAAGCTTCTACATCAAAACAGGCAGAGCTAAAAGAAGACAAGTTCAAGATTAAAGACATGGGATGTGGTGAGTATATCTTTCATGTTGATCAACTCCCACAGTCTCCTAAGCCATTCAGTCAACAGGAGCAATCTACAAACAATTTGCAATGCCAAGGAATTGGGTGTGAACCACCTAGTGTTGTGGCTACTAAGTTTGAATGCAAATATCCTCTAGTGGTGCAAGCAACTCTTGATATCAATAGTCCTAAGAGTGGTTCCAACAAAGAATCTATTGAGCGTATTGCCAGCCCTCTTGAGAGCTCACATAGCCTTACCATATCATCCACTCATTCCATTTTCACTCCACTCCCAGACTTGGATGAACAAGAATTACAAAAGCCCTTACTCATTGGGGATCAAAAATCAAGCTTTGAAAAGAAAAATCTAAAAGTCAAAAATAAAGAGAAGTCCTTTAGTCCAAATCAAAATCAAAAGCTACTGGACTCTGCAAAAATCAAGGTCAAGGATAAAACTCCTATGAAGCAAAAAGAACAAGAGTTGATCTCCCCTAATATCAAAATAACTGGGGGCAAAAGCTCTAAAATTTCAAGTCAAAAAGCATACTTGTTGATCCTAAGTCTCCATCATGCTATCCTACTTTCACTTCTTTTCGCAATCATAAGCCTTCATAACTCATCCACTTGTTCCACACATCCTTTCCCTTCTGGCGATACATCATGGACCTTTAATGGAGCTTCCTCAAAGGACTTTGTTATTAGTGATGCCCAAACTTCTTTAGGTGACACGCATATGGGCCTGTGTAGTCCACACACTAGTAATTCTATCTCAGTTCCTTCATCGAGGAAGACATTCACTCAAGCTACACATCATTCAGTCAAGGAACGTCACAGTTACAATCACAAGGTCAAGCCTCGCACATTTGAGGTAGGTGACTTAGTCCTCAGAAGAATCAACAAGACAGAGATAAGAAGGGCAAATTTGAACCCAACTGGCTTGGTCCTTACATTATCACAGCAGCATATGGATCTGGGGCATATCAGCTCTCAACTACAGAAGGTGAACCCTTGGAGGATCCTATCAACAACATGCATCTTCGCAGGTTCTACACATAATTTTCAGAATATCCTAATTCAAAAATACAAAAAAAACAAAAACATTGCAAAAATACAAAAAAATTATAAAAACAAAAAAATCGTCACTTGGTGAAAACCTGGCAAACAGGCACCTTGTGACAACAAAAAAATTGAAAAATCCAAAAAAGTAAAGAGAAATAATTTCGTCCAACGGTGAAAACCACTTCGGTGGCGCCCTGGGCAAGTACCATGGTGAAAACTGGGTCACCAGTGCCATGCGTAGGGACTTTGCTCCTCCCTCTTTCAGGATTCATTTTCATCCTTTCACTTTGCACACACTCACAACCTATTCATTCACAATAAACTTACCCATTCCCATCAGGGCTTGTTATTGATCTACCTAAGATTGGTTAGCCATCCATAACCCTCCCTTTTCACTCCCTTTCCATCCATAATAAATCAGATCCTATCTATGACTACGGCCAATTCCTACGTCTAGTGATGGGTGTGGAACTGAGAACATCACATGTTTCGAGGAGTACAGTTTCTTCCAGCTTCCTTCAGTCTATCCGCGCATAATCCATAATAAAGCAACATTTACATCGCCAGTCCACAATAAAGTTCCGTCTTCTCCGCAATAAAGTATCAGTTTCATGGATTCAGTCAGTTTCAGATAAGACACAGCAGCAACAATGAGCTTCAACAAAATCAAATCTTTCAACAGACTCAGACAACATATGGTTTAGTGCTATCTATCCTTTTTGTGAAAGTGAACATTGTGACCACAATCGAATAAGACTTAAACAAGTGACAAGAGACACTAAACTTGAGGACTACAGTGGATGTTGGTGTCGAGTCTTGGTTTTCTTTTGATTTTATCTTTTTGGTGACATGTCTTTTAGCTTTTCTAGGATGTCTTTGACTAGAGATTCTATCTCCAGGATGTCTTTGACTAGAAAGGCGAGGATGGGGTATCGTCACCTATTTGCATTTGCTGTCTGTCGATTGTCTTTTAGTAATGCTATGACTTGTCCAAGGATATGAGGACACTGTGAGTCTAGTATGAACTAGGGCATTCCTTGTTTGTGACTGTCTTATCTCCATGCAAACGGGTACAATGACTTTCTGGGTCGAACATATGCCTCGATTGTCATAACCTATTTTGCCATAATAAGCTCAATGATGATAACGCACAAGAAGCTCTTTCACGTTCATATCTTCTGTCTTCCATCCCCCTTTCTTGATTGACTTCCATTGTCCTTCTCGAGTCCGCGTAGCCCGCTATCACATGACTGAGTATAATGACACACCAAAAACATTTGCATTTCATATAGTTACACCTACATCACCACATATAAGCATTTCATACATACATATAGATATCACAATTGCATCACATCCTGCATACAACACATGTTAGCACATCTCACATTTTCATTATGTAAATAATCATTTGCATTATCATATTCATTTGCATTACATACATTCACATTTGCATCATGCATCACATATACAACATAAAAGAACAAAAATATATTGCATTGCATCATATAAGCATCCATATCATAAAACATGTATCACATAAGAACATTTCATCACATAAGGTACACATGCATATAGCTGCCACAAAAATGGATCATCTCTCATATATAATCAAAAGTGTCATGATACAATGATGTTAAAAGAATCATATGGCTACAAAATCATCCGCAGGTGTCTACAATACAAAAATGGTACAATACTGATACATAGGGAGCCCTCTAAGGCTATGATGAACTCCCTCCCTCGGAGCCGCCTGGCCTCGATAGAGTTTGAGCCCTAGAAGGACCCACCCGAAGATCAACTCTCCTAGCCCCTGTGTCCCCTGCAACCACCCCTCGTGTCATCCTATCCAGACAGAGGAACCCACTGATAACTCCTGCCAACACTGTTGGTAGTGCTAATCCTGTCCATGTCATGGTATCCCATGCCACATGTCCCACCCTCATCCCTAGTCCTGTATCCTAGAACACTCATCTAAGTGCATCCCTATCTCCATCTCGATCATAGGGTACTAACTCCCCATCGATCGGTATCCGTAGAATCCTATATACATCCTCCAAGGTGACTGTCATCTCACCCATCGACAAATGCAAACTACAAGTCTCTGAGTGCCATCTCTCAGCCAGTGCAGTCAACAATCCCATGTTCACCCGAAACTCAGGCACATACAAAATGTATCTCAATCCCATAACCTCAATCGCAGCTCAGTCTCGGCTATCAACTCAGGTCGCAACCTCTGAGTCGATGGGAATCTCTCCCGTGACTCTAGGATCGGCAAATACTCCTGCAGTCAAACAACTCAATCATGTCAGTTATAGTGGCATTCACTATTTATCACAAAATGCTACTCGCTATCTAAATGCATATGGCTATCTACCCTAGTGACACTCACTGTTCATCACAAAGTGTTTCTATCTATCCTAGTAGTACTCCCTGTTCATCACAAAGTACTACATGTGTGACACTCACTATTCATCACAAAGTGTTACGCACATTTGCACTCCCTGTTCATCACAAAGTGCTGCTCATATTTTAGTACTCCCTGTTCATCACAAAGTACTTTATCTTGGTACTCACTGTTCATCACAAAGTGCCTTGATCTATCTTAGTCTTCCCTAGAGGACCTTCTTGAGTGTATCCTCTCAGCAGCTTATCCAATCGACAGCGTATGTTCATCACAGAACTGCCGATTTGACCTGGAAGACACAAATTCGCATTTTGGACACAAACACATTTTCTTGACATAAATGCACATTTATTACATTACCTAGTATGCATTAATGACAATAATAAATGCATCAAAGTACGAGGAGGTTTTGTGGTACTTATCGGCTCTCCTGCATCTGCTGGTCGCTGGAATTGGCGAACACGGTCAAATCTATGAACCAAAGCCATCGCTGCTGACTGCTGCTTCTCTTTTCTCACTCTGCACTGTGATCTCGTAAGGGTGTGGATGACAATGAGGATGTCTTTTGCCCATGGTCTATCTTATAGACTGCCCTAGCTCTCATTTCCTGAGTCAGTCTTCCTTATCCCGTGACTTTGTCACTTTATCCAATCAGTCCATTCTATCCCGTCTTTCTTATCGAGAGATTGTCTGCAATCTTTTTAGACATTTTCATCCAATCTCTCGAGGGGGCATATAATTCCCATCTTGGGGCAACTCTGTATCAGTTCATCTTATTTTCTTTGAAACAACGCGACAAGCCGCATTGTCTCAAAGAGGGGCAAAATGTAGACACCTAAAATTGTCATGTCTAATTAAATAAATATTTTATTTATTTAATTATCTAGGCCTAATTCTTCTATTAATTAAATAACTTTTTATTTATTTAATTAATTCATTTATCCTCTTCTAGCCTTATTTCTCATTTAAATAAATACATTTATTTATTTAAATTATCCCTTTCCTAAATTAAATAAATATTTTATTTATTTAATTGTCCCACTTCTTCTATTAATTAAATAAATCTTTATTTATTTAATTAATTCATTATCTTTTTCTACACATGACACATGTCATTCATCTCTTAATTCCTACACTACCTACCTCTTTCATTATTTTGGTATTTCTTTTACCTACCCTCTAATCCTAGCCAACTTCTCTTTTTACACCTCTCAATCTTAAACCTCCATTTCTTATTGTGTCTTCTATTTAAGGAGATGCTTTCTTCATTTTCAAACCCTAATGACTAATCCTAATGACTAATCACTCATCCTAATGATCTTTCATGCAACTTGGCTACACTACAATTCCACTTGCAACCACATTCCGTTCTTTATTGAGCTCTTGTGCATACAAAAATCTGAGAGCAAGCATATCAAACAAGATCAATGGAGATAGGAAGAATGGAGATCAAAACCCTATTGGACATGTAATGGTATAATCTTTGTGATTTTGAGTTATTTTACATTGTCTTAGGTTATCTTCATATGTTATGGTGGATCTTTGTTCATTGTTAGGCTAGGGTTTAGTGGTTGAATCCATTTTAGTCTTTCAATATTGTTATCATTGTTATCCATTTTCACCATAAACAATTGGAACTAATAGAGTTCTCACTCCCTCTCTTTACATGGATCACCTAGGAAAGCTCTAGGGGAAAGATTTTCCATGTCCTTCTCTCCATGGATCACCTATTTTTTAGGGGCGAGACATCCATGGTTTCTTTCTTCTTCTCTTTTCTTCTCATGGATCACCAAAGTGTGTATTCATGTTCTCTCTCTTCTTCCTCTCATCAACTCATAGTTTTACTATTGATAGTTCATGGATGTTGTCAACTTTTCTCTTTTTATGTGATCACTGGTGTTTATGTGATGGTATTGGTCTTTGTGTCTTGATTAGTTGTTAAGACATTTGAGCTCGAGATCTCTTTAGCTAGTTAGTTTTTCGTCTTGTGTCTTGTTCTTGTCATGTATCTATTTTGTGCTTTGTCTTTTTTTTGTGTTTCTTGTGCCTTTTTGTGCTCTTGCATATGTTGGCATGAGTTGAGACCCTAAGATTGGGGACTTTTTGCTCCTCAATATTAGTGATGTCTTATACAACTTATGGTTTTGCTCCATATCTCTCATCTTCAACTCTCTTATTCTTCTACTTTACCAGCACTAGTTGCATAAGTCATACTCCCTCTAAAGTGGGAGCTAAATGTAGTGTTATAAAATTGTGACCTTTGCAATTTTAACCATATTTGGGGTCCTCAGTTTGGCGATGACATCTCCTTCCTTAACTGAGACCCTTTTTCTACATTTCCAACCCTTCTATCTTCCTCCTTCATGTCTTGTATTTTCTCTAGACCCTGTCTGGGCCCCAAAATAGGGTAGGATAAGGGCGTGGTGCCCCTATCCCTCCTATGATAAGGGTGTGGACCCCTTGTCCCCCTAGGAAAGTGGCATGGTTCCCCTAACCCCACCTCCTAGGGTGGTCTTATGTGTGGGTTGCCCAATCTCCTATGCACTTCTTGTCTTCGAGGTTTGTTATTTCTCTTTGTTGGCCTTCAGTGTTTGAAAGTTAATCCTTGAGGCATGTATAAAAGGGAATTCAATACCCTCATTCAAGGGAGCATGGATGGTTCATAGATGGATAACAGAGGATAAGAGATAGAGAGCATAAGTAGAAAATGCAAGATCTCAAGGTCATTATCAAGCATTCAAGCATTCAAGTCTTCTTCATTCATCCATTGGAGAAATATTACAACATTCATTTGCAAGCATGTGTGTGATAGGCTTTTGTCATGTTACATGCCATTTCATACAACATTTGTGGTTACATTCCAGAATCAAAGAAATCATCATCAACAAGTTGCAGATCTACAAGGTATACATCTCCATTGTTTACATTCAAGCATTTGCAATTAATTTCTTTCTAGGTTGATTCCTCAATTGGGGTTTGATTGAGGCAAACCCCTATCCACAACCCAATTTTATTCTCTTTCTGTGTGTAGGGTGTAGGTGTGTAGCTACAATTGAAGGTTTGGGCTTCATTTGCAGAGACGGAGGAACCCTTTTCACTTCGCGGATTTTGTAGCAGACCATGTACATTCTTGCCACAGTCCTGATGAATTTTCTCTGAATTTGTAAGGTAGATCTGTATCAAATTAATTAGCTCAAATCTGAATTTATAGTGTGATCCCAAACTGGTAGCATCTCAAATCACTCATTTCCTCTCTCTTTTCCACATAGTCAACAGGTCAACTTTCTTATTTATAAAAGAGGGCAAATCATTCAACCACTTGCAGTCCACTCAGATTTCACATCCTTGTTTCCCTCAGATATGGATCTAGTGGATTCAACCCCTCTTTTGAATTTAAAGTTCCTCCCAAGTGAAAATCATCCTAGTGGCTTGCTTTCTCTCTCCTAGGTGGGGAGTCACTAGGATCCAATTTTCCACTTTACGCCTCCATAGTCTTAGGTTTCAGAAGCTAAACCCCTCCATTGATGTTGTCACTAAGACCACTAATAAAATACTGAATCAATGTGGGATCATCATCTGCTATCCCAACGTACTAGTTAAGTTCAAAGAAGTTATGCTCGTACTGCTCGACATTCATGTTTCATTGCCTCAAATCATCCATATGCCACCATGTTGATGCAGGAGCATCCCTAGTTTTTGGCAAGCTTACATCACCCAAAAACATTTAAATTCCAGATTGTTTTTCTATTCAGTTCGGCTTGCAGCTTCAGCATTTCATTCTATTTTTTTCCTCATTTGTCTATCAAATCTTATGGAGCTAGATTTTGTTGGTGGACATATTCATCTATCTTCTCCTAAGATTGTAGAATGTTTGGATCATTTTCCCTCAAGTTATCACTATTAGAATGGGAGATAGTTTTTGATTCGAGCATCAGAGCCACTTGGAAATATTTTTCTATTGGAGAATCTTGTGGATCATTTACATAGCTTGCAGAGCCTAATTTTGTTTCTTCCAATGTTCCTTGGCTCGTGGTTGACCTTCTTATTAGGTCCACACACCATTCAATGTTGTTTCTGAAGGAATTATTTTGGTGGGGGCTGACCTTGTTGTTCTACATGTTACATCTTTATTCATCGGTAGTTGTTCCATCTTGGGCCAACATAGATCATTCTAGAGCTATCAATTTAATATAAATGACTTTAATTAAGAAAACGAAAATAATATATATAATATAGAATATTAATCAGAAGGTTAGGGGGTCTGGAGTTGGCTCGCATTCGTACTTGATCCCAATTACTATATTACAAGCATATTTTGTAATCAGGCCTATATGTTGAATCTATAAGCCTGCATGTTGCTGGACAATTCATATTTGAATTCTTTGATATAATAAAAGTCTAATTTTGCATTGCCTCTATCACATTGTGTTGTTTCTATTATGTGACTCTTGTTGCACGGACCGAATTTTTCTCTTTGAGGACTCTCCCATCCATGACTGTGCCACATGTAGATGCAAAGTCACAAAGATGCATGATCACACACCTAGCCTAGGTGTTACTACTATACAGATGCATAGAAAAAAACTTACAAATATCTAGAAGCCAAGTATTCGCCTTTGTGCCACTGATAGAACCATTGAAGGCAGGTGGATGTGATCTCAAAAGATCTCTTACGTCACAAGATACAACTACATCCCGATCCACAAAAACATCTACTCTCCTATAAGGAGAGCGTGATCACTCTCTCTCCTCATGACCAAAAAGGTGAGACTCCTACTGATTCTCCTCCCGCCTCAGTTCTAAGCGACCAAGAAGATCCTGAAGCACATTAACCAAGTACGGAATTGCATCACCACCTTGTTGATCCTACTAATTCTCCTTATGGCATGACTCTTTAGAAACCTTGAGATGAGGATTCTATTGAGTACCCATATGGACACCATGACCACAACATCTACCTTTAGCTGGCATCTTGTCTAACCAAGACACAAAAGAAATTATAAGCTAAAGATATAGGGTGAATAAAAACAAGAAGAAACAACTAGCAGGGATAATCCTTATGGTTATTTCAAGCTAAAGTGCTAACATACACAATGGGCTCAAATGAAACCAAAGTACCTAGTTTATGAACATCGACTCTGATATTAGATGTAATGCCCACCAAAATACCCTAGGGAAAATAACTAATCTAACAAATGGAGATAATATTTTTTTTTAAACATCTTCTATTGCAATGTATTATTATACAAGTACTCATAACATTAATCATAACATTACATGAATGCATTAATATCTTAAACATAGTCATATTATTAACAACATAATAAGAAAGCAGAATAAAATTACCCAACTATCTTTCTCCTAGGGTACCTAAATGCCATTACCTAACTAGCACTAACACATAAACACATCCATATACTATAATACCATTAACATTCATTACATTTATTCTCTAATCCTTTTATTTCCAATTTAAAATTTAAGTTCATTTTAAAGTACCAAATCAAATGTTCCTAATCCCATTAGAAATCCATCTAATATGAGAATATCATCTTCCCAGCTAGAGTATCACCTAATGCACATCTAGTTCATTTTCATTAAGAATAACCATATAACCTACAAGCTACTCATTTGTATCCATACTCTAAAGGTTTTCATTAAGAAATTACTTCCTATTACTAACATAATCCTTTAACACTTTCACCACAATCATAGGTGCACATAGGATAATCTAATAACGATATTCATTCATTTGATATCCTTTCCAATATAGAATCACATACATAATGAATATCTAGTTACAACATTACAATACATCATGACTTCATCCTAGTACAATTTTGATTTCATATTTTTACAACGTACTAATTATTGCAAGGTTTGTGTCCTTGGTCTCCTTGTGTTGTGCAGTGGAGTGCTTGGGTTTGTGACATGGCTTAACCACCTTTTGTGGATTCTATAAGTCTAGTGTGTTGGTATAATTATTTATTCATGTTGGATATTATTACAACTTACTTAAGTTTACTTAGGTACATGTATATCATAGTAGTTTGGGTATGATACACTTGGGTGTTTGTGCCACATTGCGATAGTGTGTGTAAGAGAATTTCCACTTTTTGTGGTCTTATCTTGTTGTTACATTCCACATTCGGTGGGTGATCCACTTCATGTGGTATATTATATTGTTTCTCCTACCTACCACAGTTGTTTCCTACCTACGCTTTTTTCTCATTGAGCCACATGTCATTCTTGTATGCTCACTTATCCATATATCCTTGCCAATATAAGCAGGCTCATATTCATTTTATGTATTGATTGATGATCCAGTTGATCAATATTTTCATCTTGATAGAATACATTTTATTGCAATCAATATTTTGTCTCTATTTTATACTATTCATTGATCTCTTGATCTTGGAAAAATCTCACATGGTATCAAAGCCTATAGAGCATCATTGATTTGCCTTGGAGAGGTGTTTTTGGAGGCTTCAATTTTTGGATCTAGGGAGGTGTTATTTTTGGGTGCATCGTATAGTGATTTGGACATCACGGTTGAGTCTAGGAGGCCGTTTCTAGAAAAAATTGAGTATAAACTTGGCCTATTTTGGAGAAAATTAGTTTTGGAGGAAAAATTTACCCAATTAAGCGGTACGGTATGGATTCAAAAAAATAAAATTCTGTGAATTTTTTTTTAATTTTTATCATTTTTAATTTCATAGTTTGGAGGAAAAATCTGCCCAATTAAGTGGTGCAATAATTATCTGCAGGGCATTCGTATCATTTTGGGGCTACCCCCCATTGTACTTCTTTGCACATTAGCCTCACTGTGCCTCTAACACATCTACTTGTCTTGCTCCATGAATCCACCATCATTGGAGACTCAATTTTCTTCCTGACAACACTGACCCCCACTGAATCCTCTTTCTCTGCCTCCGACCTTCACTAGTGGGTGCCTCCTCTACCAGCTCTCTACTCATTCACCACTGGCTTTCACTGTCACCGGTCTTCGGTCACCTCCATGGGCACACACGTGTTCTCCTCTCATTTGCTAGAGTAGCCACATCAGCAATGCAAGACACATCATAGGCAGAGTCAATTGTACAACATTGACATGTGGAACTTTTTTAATGCTCCACCTCTGGGTGCAGTTAGTGCCTAGCTGGCATCACACAGTTCCTCCATAATGCCACCTGCACACATAGTAAGAACTACCATGCAATAACCATACACACCACATCATCTTTTGTATAGTCCCTAGAGGTGCCACTGTTGGCATTTGTATGAAGATTGCATTAATGAAATATTTTACTGTCATTGATGTCAATTATAACCGGTAATGATGTTGTTATAATATTGTTTTGTAACCGGTAGGGAGAGCTAGTGAAGGGAATTGCAACTAGTAGGTGAATTTGCATAGGAAACCGGTATTTCAATGAAATGGAAAGATGAACCGGTAAATGCTACCCATTGATATGATAAACCCAAACAAATGCAGTTTGGTGAATTGGTTGTATTGGTCTATAATCTAATGATGAGCGGTAATGATTATGACATTTATGAGAAGAGTTTCAAATGAATTTTGGTGCATTGAATTAACAATTTTTGTCTTGGGAATGAGCAAGTTCATTGTATGTAATGTAAACTGCATGATGAGTTATAGTGTTTGATTAAGTGGTGATTAAGGAGTGGTCAAGGATATCTTGAATGATATGTAGTGAATATTATGTAGTCCAATGGTCATCCTTGAATTGATTTTTTTGTAATATCTATGAGATAATTAGGTTTATTATGTGTTACCAACCTAATGATTTGTTTATAAGGTAGATGAATTGTTTTGTTGTGGAGTTGGCAATTTTTTATTGAGAGTAAGAGAGTGTGGTTACTGAACTAGATGATGTATCTGTAGTTTTTGTAAAGGTAGATAGGAGCATGAAAAGGATCTAAACAAGGAAGTGTAGTTCTATTTAAACAGATCAGCAAACCCCTATTTTTTTCTAATAATTATAGCAGTCAAATCCCCTAACCAGGTAATCTATAACAAGCTTAGTGTCATTCAAATCCTCTAACTAGGTGGTCCATTAGCTTAAATTTCAAATCCTCTATCGAGGTTAATCCTAACAGGGTATTGTGTCTAATAGGGCATTATAGTCAATTCCTTAACCTGGTGGTCCCTAACATGATCTGTTCTTAACAAGACTTTTATAAAGCTTTAACAATCTTGGCTCTTAAAAGGGAGAACTTTAGAAGAGTTTAGAATACTTGTGGGTATTCATCCCCACCATGGTTTTTCCCATTTGGGTTTCCACGTCAAAAATATTGTATCGAGTGGTGAATGTTTTTGTGGTTATGTTTACTATGGTTGAATTGCTTAACTACTACAAGTATTCATCCCCAGCATTGTTTTTCCCATTTGGGTTTCCACATCAAAAATATTGTATTAAGTGGTGAATGTTTTTGTGGTTATGTTTACTATGGTTTAATTGCTTAACTACTAAATCCACTTTGATATATTATGTTAACCGATAGAAATCTGAAATGAGGTTTTACTTATACCAGTAAAGTATTTGGATGTTTTTGAGTTTCAAATTGTTTTACTATTAGTATGTTATAATAGTCAACCAGTTTACTTGTTACATTTGAAGTTCAGTGTTTGACTAGTCAGTTCTGAGTTTGCTTTGAGAGGTTGATTTTGAGATTGGTTAAAGTCTATATAGTTTTATATCTATTGATTTACCCCCCGCACCCCTCTTAGTAGTTTACTAGATCCTTATTATCATACCATCAATTGGTATCAGAGCTTTTCAGGTCCTCTAAGGTCTAAGCCTAATAGCTTAAGGTAAAGATCTTGTAGAACATGATGAAGAAGGAAGGTCTGAAGTTTAATAGAGAGAACTATAGAATATGGAGTGATAGAATAAAAATTTATATCAATATTCTAGGAAGTCAATACTGGGAACATGTTGGTACTCAATATGTTGTACCTAGTGGGATTATGACTAATGATTAGAAGAAAGAGAAACAAGAAAACAATCAAGCACTGGAGGCTATTATCAATTCTTTGTCTGATGCAGAGTATGTTGATGTCCATGGTCTAGAGATTGCCTATGACGTATGGAAGAAACTTGAAGAGATCTATAGCAGTGATGAGTATGTGAAGATTGCCAAAGAAGAGAGTCTAAGAGGAAAATTTGATGATATGTAGATGGTTGACGTTGAGAATATACAACAACATGGTCAGAGGATCAAAGAGATAGTTGGTGAGATCAAGAGTGCTTATGGTAAAGTGGAATATGCCATAGTGATTAGCAAGGTGTTGAGAACCCTTCCACTGGTCTATGCTATTTGAGTTGCAGCCATTCAGGAGCTAAAGTCAATTGATAAAACTAAGGTAACCCTTGATTCCATCATTGGTAAGCTTTCTACTTTTGAATTAAGTGGTTATGATGGTAGTGTTCAGAAATCTGAATCTAAATTTAGAGCTTTAGCTTCTAACCCATCTATGAGGAAAAGTAGAGATGCCAGTCACAGTTATGAATCTAGATCTAGTGGAGAAGTTGATGATAAAGATAGTTTGGTTGAGCTTGAAGCATAGTTGGCCAAGCGATTGCTCAGAGGTACGGGTAAGTAAAGAGGTAAATTAGCTTTGAAATTTTTTGCATGCAACAAGATTGGACACATTGCAGCTAACTATCCTAATGGTGAGAATGAGAACAAGCAAGAGAAGTTCAAGAATTACAAAGGAAAAGGAAAAATAGATTGTCTTAATGTAGTTGATGGTGGTATCACTGATGAGGAATCTGAGGGTGATGCTAATGAAAAAATTGTCTTTTTAGCCATTAAAGAGGAGACATCTGATCAGAAAGCATTAGTTTCTTGCATGGATAATTCTGATGATTGGGATCACTAGTAGTGGTTGTTCACATCACATGACCACTGACTAGAGTAAATTTCTTTCTTTGAAGAAATTTGATGGCGGAGTTGTGAGATTTGGTAATGACTCACCCTGCATGGTAAAAGGTAAGGGAACTATTTCTCTTAATGGAAAGAGCAGTGCAAATGATGTCTACTAGGTTGAAGGATTAAAGCACAATCTTTTGAGTGTTTCTCAACTCAATGATAAAGG
Organism: Cryptomeria japonica; assembly: GCF_030272615.1. Lineage (NCBI taxonomy): Eukaryota > Viridiplantae > Streptophyta > Pinopsida > Cupressales > Cupressaceae > Cryptomeria > Cryptomeria japonica. The sequence goes on from NC_081415.1 coordinate 143,122,792, forward strand.
ATATCCATTAGAGTTTAAGAATGGAGTGTGCAAAATCTATGGGAGAAAAGGTGAACTGATTGCCACCGACAAGCAGAGTAAAGGTAACCTGTTTCACCTGAATCCTAAAGTGAACAACTCTTTAATTGATAAAGTAGATGATAGTTGGCTTTGGCATAGGAGATTTTTTCATATAAATCTTGATAACATTGTTAAAATGAGTAAGTCCAAGATAGTGATAGGTTTGCCTCAATTGGACAAACCGGTTAATGCTCTATGTAAGGAATGTCAGTTGGGAAAGAGGACATCCTCAACTTTTAAGAGAATTTTTTTTTCAGCAGAACATCTATTAGATTTGGTTCATATAGATCTTTGTGGACCCATAAGGACTAAAAGTATTCAAGGTCACATATATTTTATGATCTTCATTGATGATCACTCAAGAATGATGTGGGTCACATTCTTGAAGGATAAAATAGAAGCATTTAGTAAATTCAAGGCATTCAAGGCCTTAGGTGAAAAGGAAATTGGTAACAAGATAAAGTGTCTGAGGACTAATCAAGGTGGTAAATTTACTTCTGAGTAATTTACTAGATATTGTGAAGAAAATGGTATCAAACTGTATTTTTCTGCATCAAGGACACTACAACAGAATGGTATTGTAGAGAGGAACAACCGGTCAATTGTTGAAGCTGCTATAGCGATGTTGAAACAAGGAGGTGTACCAAAAAAATTCTAGAAGGAAGCTGCCAGCACAACTGTCTACACTATGAACTGGATATTGGTAAAGAGAGGTAAGGATAAAACTCCTTACGAATACTAGTATGGTAGATAACCTAATGTCAGTTATTTTAAGATATATGGCAGTAAATGTTTTGTTAAGAGAGGTGACTATTTTAGTAAGTTTGAGGCTAAAAGTGATGAAGGTATATTTCTTGGTTACTCCACCAAGAGTAAGGTATATAAATGTTACAACAACTGGACATAGAGAATCATTGTGAGTGTTGATGTTTGAGTTGATGAGTATGCTAAAGCCTCGGGGGAAACCAGTGTTGAGAAAAAGGATGAAGATCCTTGCATTATGTTTTTGGAACCAGAACCAGTGAAACCTGAAACTGGTAAAGAGAATGCTATTGTACCAGTTCAACCAAAATAGGTAGATTCAGAAGTAGATGATGATAATGAAGAAGAAGAACCTGAAGATAATTATCATGTTATTCTAAGGTATGTGAGACTCAATTGTAATCCTGACCAGATTATTGGAGATAAGGATGCTGGAGTGTTAACCAGAAGAAGAATTAGAGAGAATTCTTGCATGATCTCCACTATTGAGCCTAGAACTGCTAAGGAAGCATTTGGAGATGATCACTAGATCAAACCTATGGAGAAGGAGCTTGATCAAATTGAGAAGAACAACACATGGACCCTAGTACCTAGATCGGTGAATAAAAATGTGATAGGTACTAAGTCGGTATTTAGGAGCAAACTGAATGAAGATGGAGTAGTAGTATGAAACAAAGCTAGATTAGTTTGTAAAGGTTATGCACAAGAATAAGGAGAAGATTATGGTGATACTTTGGCACCAGTTGCTAGACTGGAAGGTGTCAGAACTTTACTTGCATTTGTAGCACATAAGGGATTCAAAGTATTTCAGATGGACGTGAAGTCATCATTTTTGAATGGAATACTGGAAGAAGAAGTATATATTGAGCAGCCAGATGGTTATGTTTTGATTGATGCAAATGACATGGTATGCAAATTGCACAAGGCACTATATGCGTTAAATTAAGCACCAAAAGAATGGTAAGAAAGGCTACACTCACACCTAATGAAGATAGATTTTTAGAGAACCAGTGAAGACAACAACATATATCTCAAATATAAAGGAGATAAGATACTAGTTAGTGAAGTGTTTGCAGATGATATCATATTTGGAGGCAATGATGACATGAGCAATGACTTTGCAAATGAGATGAAAAATGAATTTGAAATCTCTATAGTCGGAGAGCTAAAAAATTTCATAGGTTTGCAAATACAGCAAATGAAAAGTGGTATTTTCATCATATAGTCTAAGTATGTGAAAGAGGTGTTAAAGATATTTGGTATGATTGACTATAAACTAGTTGGTACACCAATGGTTATAGGTTGTAAATTGTCTAAGGAGGATGAAGCCACATCTATTGATGAAAAGGAGTACAGGTCAATGATAGGGAAATTGCACTATGTTGTTCATAGCAGACCAGATATATTTCTTGTTGTTGGTCTAGTTGCTAGATTTCAGAAGAATTCAAATGAAACACCCCTGATAGCAACCAAGAGGATATTCAGATATTTGAAAGGTACTATTGACTATGGTTTATGGTATTCATATGTAGGCAACTTTGATTTGAAGGTGTATACAGATGCAGACTGGGGAGGTAATGTTGATGGTAGGGAAATCACAATTGGTGGAGCATTCTTTCTTGAAGGAAGACCTGTTTCATGTAGTAGCAAGAAGAAAAGCTGTATATCTTAGTCTACTACTGAAGTTGAGTATGTTGTAGCTTATATAAATTGTACCCATGCTATCTAGATGAGGCACATTCTGGAAGGATTCAAGTTGAAGATTTTAGAACTGGTAAAGATCTTATGTGACAATACCAGTGCCATAAATATTTCAAAGAACCCTGTTTTGCATGCACAAACCAAGCATATTGAATTGAAGTATCATTTCTTGAGAGAAAAAGTGCAAAGTAAAGATGTGACATTGGAGCATGTTTCTACCAAGGAGAAGCTTGCATATATCTTTACTAAACATCTACCTAAGACTACTTATGAGTATTTTAGGAGTCAGCTAGGGGTTGTACCCCTCCATGAGGTCAATTGAGCATTATGTAGAGTACATCAATCCCTGAGCTACTTGCAAAATTTTACAGCAGGATTGGTGTAGAGTGGAGTTATTCCACATGGGGAGCATCAAGTTGCAGGTTGGTGATGCTTAGCAGTGAAGTTTGACATTACATGTTTTACTTTCACTTTGGCATTATTGTCAAAGGGGGAGAAGAACTATATGAGAAGAATTGTATGATTGGAAGAGAGAAGGTCTATAGCCAGTTACCAACTGAAGACAAGGAGAGTACATGGTAAAATGTAAACCAAGATTCTTATTCACAATCATAGCAATTTAGGGTATTGGTATGTGTATTGCCATCAATGCCAAAGGGGGAGATTGTTGGTATTTTCATGAAGATTGCATTTATGAAATATTTTGTTGTCATTGATGTCAATTATAATCAGTAATGATGTTATTATAATATTGTTTTGTAACTGGTAGGAAGAGCTAGTGAAGGGAACTGCAACTGGTAGGTGAATTTGCAGAGGAAACTGATATTTCTATAAAATGGAAAGATGAACTAGTAAACTCTACCTGTTGATATGATAAACCCTAATTGATGAAGTTCAGTAATTGGTTGTATTAGTCTATGATCTAATGATGAGTGGTAATGATTATGACATGTATGCATGTTGTATGAGAAGAGTTTTAAATGAATTTTGGCACATTGAGTTAACAATTTTTGTCTTGGGAATGAGCAAGTTTATTGCATGTAATGTAAACCACATGATCAGTTATAGTGTTCGATGAAGTGGTGATCAAGGAGAGGTCAAGGGTATCTTAATTGATGTGCAGTGACTATTATGTAATCCAATGGTTATACTTGAACCGATTTGTTTGTAATCTCTATAAGATAATTAGGTTTGTGATGTTTTACCGATATGATGATTTGTTTATAAGGTTGATTATTTGTTTTCTTATAGAGTTGGCAGTTTTTGATTGAAAGTGAGAGAGTATTTTAGCCGAACTAGATGATGTATCTATAGTTTGTGTAAAGATAGATAGGAGCATGAAAAGGATCTCAACAAGCAAGTGTAGTGCTATTCAAATAGATCAACAAACCCCTATTGTTTTCTAATAGTTACAACAGTCAAATCCCCTAACCGGGCAAGCTCTAACAAGCTTAGTGTTATTCAAATCCTCTAACTAGGTGGTCCATTAGCATGGATTTCAAATCCTCTACCAAGGTTACTCCTAACAAGGTATTTCTTCTAATAGAGCATTATAGTCAATCCCTTAACTAGGTGGTCCTTAATAGGATCTATTCTTAACAGGACTTTTGTAAAGCTTTAACAAGCTTGGATCCTAATAGGGTGAACTTTAGAAGAGTTCAAAATACTTGTGGGTATTCATCCCCACCGTGGTTTTTCCTATTTGGGTTTCCACGTCAAAAATATTATGTCAAGTGGTGAATGTTTTTGTGGTTATGTTTACTATGGTTGAGTTGCTTAGCTGCTAAATCCACTTTGATATTTTATGTTAACTGACAACAATCTGAAATGAGGTTTTACTTATGTAAGTAAAGTATTTGGATGTTTGTGAGTTTCAAGTTGGTTTACTATTAGTCTATTATAACAGCAACTGGTTTACTTATTGCATTTGAAGTTCAGTGTTTAACCAGTCAATTCTGAGTTTGCTTTAAGAGGTCAATTTTGAGATTAGTGAAAGTCTATATAGTTTTCTATCTATTGATTCACCCCCCCTCTTAGTAGTTGACCAAATCCTTATTCTTTCATCATACCATCAGCCACATCATTCATCCATACCATATGAAACACTTCGCATTTTGCTAGGTGGATTGATGACATCATCGTATGAACAACCATGTAGGGGGAGGTGAAGTTTTTTTTTATGACCATATGGGCATGAAATTTACACCCATCATTTGTTGATGTTAGCACTGCATCAACAGTATTTTGAAAAAAATTTGGACCCCTAATATTTGGTTTTTTGATTTTGTAGTCCGACTTCAAATGGTCCTAACTTGCTCATTTTGGCTCACTTTTTGGTGTAATTTTTTTTGAAATGGGCTAGAATTTCATGCTCTTTGCAGTGGCGGATGAATTTTATGATTTTGATTGATGAATTTTTTTATAATTTGCAGATTTTCATGACTGTACCTGTCTAATCCCAGATTTTGCAAATTCAGAGGTTTTGTTTGGGGTCATATGACCTCCTTTTCAAGTGGCAATTTTTTTTGAAAGTGCATAATTTTTTGTCTACTTTCTTAATCTGCCATTAGTTTGCAGTGACTTTGAGTAGAAATTGTACTTTTAGTATTTGGTCATTTTTGGCCTATTTGGTACTTGCATTTGGCTTTGATCTTAGATTAGATCACTTGAACTATTTGTTGAAGTCTCTTATACCTCATTTTTGGAAGTTGTAAAGTTGAAATCAGAAGTCCACCCTGCCTTGCTTTTCAAGTGGCCCATTATATAAACACTATGTATAAAGTGTCAAATCATCATTTTTTTTTTGTGGGGGGGGGGGGGGGGGGTGGGGGGTTTGTTATTGAGTAAATTGGGAGGGTTTCTTGTGTGATTATGCCTCTCTCTATCTTGTGTTTTTTCATTTTGGTGCTATGGGTTCTCCTAAATTTCCACTTTTATAACTCCTCATAATTATGCTTCATCAAAAATTAAGGAATGGAGTAAACTAATGGAAAAAGGACTCATTCATTATGTAAATGGAACTATTACAACATCACCTGATCTTAATGCTCAAATTGAATGGTTCACTAAGAATGCTATGACACTTGGAACTCTTAAAAAGTATGTATCAGATGACCTCATTTTTCACATTGATAAGTGTACGACAATTAAAGAGGATTGAGATATTTATGACAAATTGTATGGCCAAGTTGATAAGATTAAAGGCTACAAGCTTGATAGTGAAATCACAACATTGGATCCCAAGGATTTTGATACACTCCAAGATTATGTCACAAAAGCTAATGAGCTAAGAGCAAATCTAAAGGATTATAGAATTGAAAAAAATAGATGCTCAATTGGTTAATAACTTGTTGGACAAGCTTCCTTCAGAGTATGAAACCTTTGTATCTAGCTTTCACACCCATTGGTTAGCTAAAGGTTCCACATAAAATTCTCCATCTTTTGATTCATTCATGAAGATGTTGATACTTGAGAAATCTAAGTTGACCAAGATGGGGACTCTCAAATCTTCAAAGTCACAAGATTTGGTGGCTAATAAGGAGAATCAAAGAAATCAAGGAAAATGCAAGAATCAAAAGTAACCTAAGTCAAAACCACAACAAGATGGAGCATAATCCTCCTCTCCACAATAAGGTGACTCACCTAAGAGGAAATCATATAAGGAAAAAACATCTCGAAATCACCTATAACTTTGGGCTTCTCTCTAAAATTATCATATCCGATGGCCCTGAAAATTTGGTGAAAAGTTGTCGGGACCGTGGCGCCCGGAGTGCACATGGTCCTGGACATTTTTCCCAAAATTTTAGGAGCACAATACAATCATAAAATAAAGCTTAACCCCAAGAAATTGGTGGGAGATTCAATCTCTAGGTCAGCCAAAAGATGAAATTACGACCTAGGGTTTCATACATTAGAGCTCTCTTTCTTCATTTGAAAGGATCCGGATTTTTGTTTTCAGGAACCTCATATGCAGCGAAAGAGCAGATCTTTGAAGACTTCAACAATGTTCAACATCCCTCTATCAAGCATTTATCAATTTCATTCATCCATTTAGGGCTTGGAAGACATTGAAGAGCAATAGGAGATTACCGACTGAAGATTGTCTTGTACCCCTCCCTTGGGGGTTGGGTATGATTTCATGTTGTTTTCATGTCTTTGCATAAGCTTCAATATATCACTTATTCATGCTTTAGATCACTTTGCATCTTGATTTAGAGCATTTACATTGTCGTTTACAAGCAATTAGGGTTTGCTTTCTAGGTTGCTCTAGTTTGCTTACTTGCATTTTAGGATCTTGCACACACACAAGGTCTGCAAACACAATACATTTTACAATACAACTTGGCTATTCGTGGAGGTGGAAATCACTGAAGCAGGGGTTTGACTAAGGAAAAACCCTATATAGCTGCCCACCATACCCTTTTTAGATATAAGTGCAGGTTTCAGGACTCGGACGACGCCGCAGGTTGCAAATCCAGGAAAAGCAGGTCGAGACAACACTCCACACCAAATTGTAGAGCAAAAGACCAGAATAGGGGTGTGCGGTGCCCTGGTCCTGCCAGGACAGGGGCACTAGGCACCCTGGTCCCTGGGACAGAGGCGCTAGGCGCCCTGGTCCTCCTGACAGACAGCATTTCTGATAGTTTTCTAGAGTGCAAAACAGTAGTTTCAGGTGCAGTTTCCGGCACAGTATCAGGACAGTGGCGCCCGTGCCCCCGTCCCAAACATTTTCACTCAGATTTTGACTCTAGGTACACATCTACATTCTTGTTTTGTCCTTGTGTTTACAGTTGTTCATTGTTTAATCTCAATTCTGCAATCTTGTTATTAGTTCATACATGCATTTTGGAATTAGGACTTGAACTTGCATCATTTTATCTTTCAATTACAACAAAGGAATAGAAATCCTAATAGGTAGCCCATGGCTCTCTCTTTCACAAAAAGAAGTAGCCAATTGTGTGATACCTCTAGGCTCTTTCGTATTCCGTAATGTGTGTCAAAAGGTAGGATTAGGGCATATTAACCTAGTCTCACTTTTTCCCTTACAGAATAATACATACATGGATGTGATTGGGAAAGGATCTATTGCCATTGGGGATATCTCCTTCAATGATGTGTTGTGTGTACCCCATTTGACAAACAATTTTCCTTCCATCTATAAAAACACACAAGGGAAAATAAGGAAAACTGTGGAATTCATACCTGATTTAGTTATCATTAGAGACTTGGAGACTAGAGCTATCATTGCAACTGGGGTGGTTGATCATGCATCTTGGTTGTACTCCTTTTCACATTTTGGTCATATTGATGAGGTTGATTCTTCACATGATGATTCATATTTTGAGGAAAACTTTGGGTACTTCAAATTGGGGATTCTCACATGTGACCCCGTTCTTGAGCCTTGCATTTCATCTCCTCCTATTGATATCACACCACCTATTGCACCTGAAGATGCAACTAGTGCAATAGTTTTGCCTTCTTGTGATTCAATGCAGCAGGATATTCCATGTCTTCCAGCTTCAGTTGATTGGGATGCCTACTTCATAGACATTGTAGATTTGGAAGACATCATTGATGACATTCATCTTCTCTTTGATGGAGATGATCCTTCAATTATTGTTGTGAGGGAACACTCTGACCCTCTTGTGCATTCTCTACATGATCCTTCTTTCAAGGTTGACATGATTGTGGATACTTTTGTACAACAGTTGGAGGATGTCTCTTTATCTTTAGAGGAGACATGTGAGTCTTTAGATATTGTTCTACATTCTTCTCCACTAGATCTTGGAGTGCCTTTTTTAGTAGTGTGGAGCCATTCACCACTTTTGGATGACATATCTTTCAGCATTGACATGGGGACACTTGAAGAGTTTTCAGAGATTCCATACATGATGAGTTTTTTTCCTACATCTTCCCTTCATTATTGGGGAGACTTCATGGATACACTTTTGGTTTTGTTTCTTCCTAAGAGGAGGAATGTTGTTTGATGTTTGTGAAGCACTTTATTCATTCATCTTTGAACTTCTATCATTGGTGCAAATTATACATTGAGGGGGGGCTACCTAGTATCTCTTCTTCTTCTCTAATATGGGGGGGACTTTTTCCTCACATGGGGTTTTGTTCCTCACATGCTTCTATGAGAGTTCTCTTTGTATAGTTTTCATCTCTCTTTTGGGGGAGGGTTTTTTCCCATTGGGTTTTTCTCTCTTTCCCTGATTTGTGAGAAATTGCATTGGTTTGCCTACACTTGCATTTGTACATGGGTACCTAACATGGCCTAGTAGCCAAGACCCATCTTGCATTGCTTAGTTGCATTGTAGACTTAAGTGCATTCCCCTAAGTTGTACTTAAGAGGGGGTGTTGGTGTAATTATTTATTCATGTTGGATATTATTACACCTTACTTAAGTTTACTTAGGTACATGCATACCATAGTATTTTGGGTATGAGACACTTGGGTGTTTGTGCCACATCAGGATAGTATGTGTAGGAGAATTTCTGCCTTTTGTGGTCTTATCTTGTTGTTACATTCCACATTCGGTGGTTGATCCACCTCATGTGGAATATTATATTGTTTCTCCTACCTACCACACCTATTTCCCACCTACCCTTGTTTCTTATTGAGCCATATGTCATGTTTGTATGCTCACTTATCCATATAGCCTTGCCTATATAAGTAGACTCATATTCATTGTATGTATTGATTGATGATCTAGTTGATCAGTATTTTCATCTTGAATGAATACAGTTTATTCCTATCAATATTTTGTCTCTATTTTTTACTTTTCATTGAGCTCTAGATCTTGCCAAAATATCACATAGTGGTTGTATTGGGCATTAACAGGTTGATCTTTTTGTGCAATAACAACCACACTTGTAACAAGTGGTATCAAAGCATGGTCACAGGTTCAAATCCCTCACTTGTGTAGGGGTGGATTGTTGAAATGTGTTCTCACTTGGTATCCTTGTGATGTACAATGTGGCACTCAAGTTTGTGACATGTCTTAACCACCTCCTATGGATTCTATAAGTCTAGTTGTTGTATTGAGGATTAACAGGTTGATCTTTCAGTGCAATGACAACCATACTTGTAACAAGTGGTATTAGAGCTTGGTCATGCAAGTTCAAACCTGTCACTTGTACTGGGAGGGATTATTGTAAGGTGTGTGCCCTTGGTCTCCTTGTGTTGTCTAGCATAGTGCTTGGGTTTGTGACATGGATTGACCACCTCCTATGGATTCTATAAGTCTAGTGGTTGTATCGGGCATTAACAAGTTGATCTTTTAGTGCAACAACAACCAAACTTGTAACACTAATTACATATTTTTTCTTTACAATTACATCTATCTCATGATATAAATTACATGATTTCTGTTGGCATTTTGATTATGTTTGTACTTAGTTGTGATTTTCATCTATGGACACACACTTATATGTTGTATGAGTTATTCTCAACTGGTAGTATGTGGTGTATTATTCAAACCGACATTATATGCCAATGTATGCATAGTATTTGTTTGCAGAAGATCATCATTGTTTGTAGAAGGAGCTTACTAGTCAAATCATGACCGAGGACCTCAAAGTGGTATGAGGAAGCCAAGTGGCAGCCAATCCTTTTAAGATCGGAACACTATGTTCCAGTTTACTAGTCTTTGTTTGTAAACCGGTAATCGATATACCTTGTTTTGTTAACCACAAACTTGTAAAGTGTGATGAGTTATCATCCACTGACACCAATGTGGTGATTCTGTGTCGTGTTGCAAATTGTGTCTAGATGCATTATACCTAGGAAATTGTAGTCTAATCTCATTGGACAGACATGAAATCAGATTCCTATATGAGGACATCATGTCTATGGTTTTGAGTGTGTTGTGTTAGAAGATTACATCTTTGCAAAAAGTATCTTGCAACAAAGATTGAATGTGTGAAGGATATAAGACTGAAGTAATGCTACAATGCTTTAACAGAGAGCAATCAAGGATCTAAGTAAGCATTTTGTGCTACTTTCTAGATCACTTACTTATTGATTACTAATCTCTTCAATAAGTTAGAAAACCTTAACCAGGTAGGCTTAGTTAAGCCTCTTGTAAATCCTCTAACAAGGTGATTCACAATTGTGGATCTTAAATCCTTTAACAAGGTAGTAAAGAAAGCTTTCTAAGAAGTGTGTTGTGCTCAACATCAATGAATCGTAGTTCAGAGTGAAAAGGTATTTTTTATCAAATCACTCTTATCATTTAGAATTATTTAGACATGGCTTCTACATCCAAAGTCTCTTCTAGTTCTTCTGCACTTGGGGAGTCATCCAAATCTCTTAGGAAGAAGATGAGTTACAATGCCCTATCTCAAGTTCCCACGAAATTCATTGTCGAAGGGGATGTTTTTGGTTACATTGATTGTAGACTAGAAGACCTAGGGTCTCTAGTGATTCAATCCCATTTGATTTTGTTATGTGAAAAAGATAAGAAGATTAAATCAGAGTACAGCGTGATCGAGAAGAAGAAATTCCACAATGTAGTATATTTTCTCGAGCAATTCATAGAAGATCATATAAGAATTATTCTTAGTAGGGTTCATGGTGACAAGATGTATCTTGAGCAAACCCATGATATCACACTGAAGGCAATCCATTGCATGACCAGTTTCTGCAATATTGGAGAAGTCCTTGTTCTTTGTCAGATCACAAAAGACAAAGTGGAAGAGCTCATCAGTTCTGACATTGACAAGCGGGCAATGACTGTCAACACCATAAGAGATGACTTGGTGAAGTATGCATGCATGGTGATCAGGTATAGAGTATTCTATACTAGCAGGATGCTTTATGTTCCTACAGCTGTGGTGCATGTCGCTTATCAAATGACCAAGGAATATGCAGAGTGTGACTTGTGTACCTGCATGCAAAAACAACTCATGGAAAATTTAAAATCCATCAAAGAGGACAAGGCGCTAAGGTTCAAGTTCAGTCAACTACTTGTCAGGTTGTTTTCTACTTTCAAGGGTATTTTCTGGGAGTTAGTGATGTGTAATGGTCAATTAACCTACTGATTACAAGAAAAATCAAGGAGAGTCTGCAAGCAGTGGGATCTACTTATTTGGAGACTCCAAATATGTATTTTGATGAGTTCAGATTAAAGATAAACCAGAGAACAAGGCTATCAGGTGACCTGGTTAAGAAGTATGAAGATGATATTTATTTCACAATCAAAGTGGAGCACTGCATAATGGAACCAATTGAGACAAGAAAAGATGAAGTTGAGCCTATGGGTTATGAAGTGGTGAACGATATACTCACTAGGTATGCCTCTACCCTACTTGCTTCACCGCTTGATCCAAAGAAGAAGAGGACTAGTTGAGAGGGTTAATCCTATTGAAGTACTAAAGTAGAGGAAGAAGAAAATTGTGCCATAGGTATTGACACCGGTTACATCTGTTGCCAGTCCAAAAGTGACCAACAGGTCACCAACGAAGAAGAAACTAGAGGCTATTCTGCCAAAGGTATTTGAGAAGAAGAGGAAAACCAAGAATGAAGCACAGGATTCAGAAGACATTGAACTGGAAGCTAAAATGAAGAAGATGACGCAATAGAGTAAGAAGACCAAGCTAACTGATAATGTACCTACAATGTCTACGTCGATAAATATACACGTTGCTTCTTACAAGCCTATGACACATTATCAAAGGATTATAAAAAATATTAGAAGGAAAATTCTTGATGATCTAAAAGATTATTTTGATGATCTTAATGATACTAAAAAGAAGGAGGTAGACAAAGAACTCATTAAGTACTTATGTGATAATGATCGGTCTCCACTCAAAATTAAACATATAGTTTCTAATTATTTGTATGATTATTTGGACAATAAATGGCGCATTGTCATTGAAAAGGAGAAAACAATTAAGGAGCAAATTTTTGCTCAATATTTCCCAGATGCTTCCAATTCTAAATTATTTTAGATTATTGATTGGTACAAAGGGATATTTTTCATGAGAAAGAGATGAATTTAGTTACCTGGAGGTAAAATCTCTGAAGTAGAAAAGTAAACTCATCTACGGGCTCAAAAAGCTGTCAAGATGCAAAAGGTATCTGAAGCAAATCTACAAGCTGATCAAGTGTCTGCCCAATCAAAACCAGATGAAACCTTCAATGATCGAAGAGAAAGAGTAGCTGAGAAAAATGACCCTATCGATGTGGATGTATTAGAAAGTTGAAAAGGAGAAAGTGGAGAAGGAAAAAGTGGAGAAGGAGAAAAAGGAAAAAGAGAAATCAGAGAAAGAGAAAGTAGAGAAAGAGAAAGAGGAGAAGGAGAAAGTAGAAAAGGAGAAAATGGAAAAGGAGAAAGAGGAGAAAGAGAAAGTGAAGAAGGAGAAAGAGAAGAAGGAGAAAGAGGAGAAAGAGAAAGCGGAGAAGGATAAAATGGAGAAGGAGAAAGCAAAAAAAGAGGAGAAAGAGAAGACCGACAAGGAGGCCAAGGAGAAAGAAGAGCAAGAGAAGAAGAGACAAGAGGAGATCAAAGAAAAGGAAGGTGGATAGACTTTCGAGACTCCCAAGGAAACCATAGATCAAGTTCAAGCTAAATAGGTTGATCCCATCGGTCACAATGAATTGACTCTTGCTTGTTTTACCAAATCTGTAGATGAAATGAGCTACTTAGAAGTATTCAAATTTCTCAAGAAAGATTGGAGGAACTAAGAAAGAAGAAAAAAAAAAATGTTATTTGATTTGTTGTTGATACTCTATCAAACTTAGTCCCCAATACTAATCTTTCCCATATCGATTCCTCACTAGACCAGTTGAAGCTTCTATGCATAGTAGTGGGTGATCAAGTGCAATCATTGGAAGATGTTGCCCTGGCTACTGCAAAGAAAAGCATGAAAAAGAACTAAAAGTTGCAATTGTGAAGAAAATTGATGAAGAAAGAGCCAAGCTGACCCATCAGAGAGATGATATCAGTCTGGCAATGGTAGAAGGACATAAAATTTTGAGCAAAATCTGCCAGCCCGATCTATTTTGTGATGATGCTCTGAAGAAGAAAGGTCAACTCCAATTTGAATTAAATCAGTATATGGAGACCTTCAAAGTGCCATATGATTCCTTCATAGTATATGGGTAGACTACATAGACTCACAGGAAATAGGGTACAAAAATTGAATCAGAGATCTGCAAGCGGACTCAAGATCTGTAAAATCTTCAGCTGCTTTTATTACCTAAGTTGCAGATTCTTCAGAAGTTCTTTCTAAACATGGAAGTCATTTTGTCACTCAAGAAATGAGCATCATAGATGTCATGGAGGAGTTAGTTGTGAGGCCTCACCTTGACTCAGTCTGACATTCAGTGGATTTTATATTTTAGACTATTATGGATACTCTATTTTGATGCATTTTGAGACTTAGAACTTATATGATTTCAGGATTTGGATAACATTGCTATGATTTGATGATTTACTTACATGCTTTATGAGATAGAACACTACATGATTGTTAGATAGGATGATATTGCAATGATAGATGTCATTATTGAATTTGCAGGACTTTACTCTGAATATAGAACTATGATGTATGTTTAGTTTATGTGAATTGGGATGAAAATTGCTTATGTGAAATTGTTTGATAAAAGATGTATTCAATCTGTGCAGATGAAAATTGTATGCAAGTAATGATGTGTATTGTTATATTATTGAATTATATTATATATGGATATTTGGAAGTACTAATGTGTAAATTGAGATGTGCAGGAAATTTACCATGTGACCATGGAAAATTACGGAGAATCAAACCTAGACTTATGTATGTTCTTAAGCCAGGGTTTGTCTATTTGGAGAGACAACACCCCATTTGTGTTGTATTTTATTCGTATAAGTATATGCTGCATGAGTGTTAAGTGTTAATTAAATTTAATGTGTAAAAACCACGAGAGACAATCTCATGTTTTATTTTTGTAAAAGTGTTTTATTAGTGTCACTTGACACATGTGTGGATTTAAATTTAAATGTTTTATTTTGTCTCTTGGTAGGAAGGTGTTAATTTTATTTTTTCTAAAATAAATTAATGTGTTGTCATAAATACTTTGGGAATATAATATTTGGAGTGGTCAACTTATGTTTGACCCGAAAATAAACTTCAGAGGGGTTTAAAATGGGTTAAATGAATACCTAGGGGTAGTTTAATAGGGTTTCCTAAAGCCCATAAGGTATACCTAGGGGTTAGGGGCAATTTTAGGCAAGTTTCTACTTTATAATGATCTTTTTAACGCTTTAAAAATTGTTTTTTTTTTAGTTGAGCAAAAATTGAAGATTAGAAGTTAAATCAAATCAAGATTTTTCCTTTTGGAATGAGAATCTTTTTGCATTTTGCTTTCTTTCTTCTTTTTGGTTTTTTTAGAATCCTGTGAGAACTGAGAGAGTGAGTTTCTTAAGGAAGATTTTTGAGAATAGCAGGGTAATCACCCACTCTCCATTTTTGGAGACAGAAGAAAATTTCGAAAGAAAATAATGTTATGGAATAGAGAAATTGAATAAGAGTAGAAGGAAAAAGATTTGTGGATTGGGCAGCTCTTCATCAAATATCATAATAACCTTTGGGCAGGTTAAGGTTGGTTTCAATTATTATTTTAATGTCTTCTTCTTGTTATGTCTGGAAGTTGTTGGTTTAAGAAATCTGTGATCTTGAAAGTTTGTGTTAGAAAATCTTTTGGTATTTTTGCTTTATGAATTGTTGTGTTTTGGGAGTTTTCTCAAGATCTCTTACTCTTGGGAGAGAAGAGGATCTTGAGGGTGGTAGCAGTGACAGCCCTCAAGTGAGAGACTCTCTTTTGAGAGCGATCACAAGGGATCTTTGTGTGACCCTTGCTGCATGGCCTGTTTGTGCAATGGGGGTCATAAGGAGGGATATAAGGCTAGAATGCCTTTGGGGGGCATAAGGAATAAGGGTTGAGATTCTTGATATTATTATTGTGCCATGAGGTGGCTTCTTATTTATTTCATACTTGCAGTTCTCCTCAGGGTATTGGTCCACTACCACCCTTTGAAAATGTTCATCACCAAAGTGTGGTGCTGTGAAAGCCAAGTTGGGAATGTGTCTGGAAAATCTGTATGCATTGCTTTCTATGTGTTTGTCTATTTGTTACCCGTCTAGGAATTGGTTCTCCGAGCTCGAGGGTGGCTACCAGTTAGCCTAGGCTGGGAGGTGAGCACTCCGTGGTCATATTCATGTTTATCTATTATGTAGGAAAGACAGAGGAAAGAGAACAGGAACCATGAAAGAGACAGAGAAGATTGTTATTGAAGATACTTAAATTCAGTTGCAGATATTTGTTTAAAATTTCTTATAGAAGTATGCCTCATTCATAGTAAAGAGAAGCAAGTTGTAATTTGTGAAAGTAGAATTGAAGTTTCATTGTTGTGACTATTCAGAGAAACATCCTGTAAATTGGTAGAATATCTTAGAGATGTTTTAAAAAAGAAAAGCTTGTTATTTCTACTTCTGGTTTTTAGAAAAAGAAAAGTTAATTTGTGTTGCATGCAAAAGCTTCTTTGAATTATGGAAAAAAAAAACAAGAGAATTGTTTTCATTTAAATTTTATCTATGTTTTACTTGTGGCAAAATAGAAGTTTATTGATGCTAAAAGATTTTAAGTATTTTAATGAAAAAAGTTGTTTTATGTAAATATTTTATTAGAGGAAAAAAAAAATCAATGAAATTCTTTTTATTCCAGCAAAGTATATTGTATCTTTTAAAAAGTATTTTAAATTGTATTTCACTTAGCATTGATTTAAAAAGCTTATTTTATATATATATATATATATATATATATATATATATATATATATATATATATATATATATATATTTCTGAATAAACTTAATGCCTTTCCCTTTATTATAATAGTTTAAAAAAAATTCGCATATAAATCTCTTTTAAAAATATATATATATTAATATTGAAATATTTTCACCATTTTTAACTGTGGATATAAATTTATATAAATATAAATATATATATATATATAAATTTATATTTATATATATATATATATATTTATATATTATATATTTAAAAAAAAAAAAAATTAAAAAAAAAAAGGGAGAATGTTATTGGGTCCTCGCAGACCCCACTGTGTGTACGCACAGTGGAGGGCCGCGCGGCGCCCACTGTGCGCACACACAGTGGAGCCGCTTTCGGCTCCCACTGTGTGGACACACAGTGGACGGCCACGGCCGCCACTGTGTGGCCACACAGTGGGGAGCCGCTAGCGGTGCCCACTGTGCGGGCACATAGTGGTGCCATGGCGCCCACTGTGCGCTCACACAGTGGCACGCGGCCAAACCCGCCTCCTTCCTCTGCAGCCTGCAATAAAAAAAAAAGAACATGGCCGCCTTGGGGTCTTCGGCCCAGCAAAAAAAAATTGTCTGTAACAAAAAAAATATGGGTTAAACCCTAGCCCGGGTGGGGCTAGGGCAAATTGGTTTTAAAAATAATATGTTAATTAGTTTAGATAATATATATGTGGGAAATTAGAACCCTAATTAGGGTTGGGGGAAAATATGGATTAATAGATAGAAAGTTAATGTGCTTTTGAATTAGAATTAAAATATTTAAATATATGAAATAAATATATATATGTATCTATATATATATATGGATATATATATATATACATGTATATATATAAATTCTGGTCACATTTTGGATAAGTATTTAAATTATAAATATATATATATATGTATATACAAATATATATATATATATATGTATATATATATATGTATATATATATATATATATATATGTATATACAAATATATATGTATATACATATATATATATATATATTTATATAATCTTTATTTTAATTTGGAATAAATAGTAATGAGAAATTTAAAAAAATGGTTGATTAGACTATATAGTCATATTGGAGATTAAATTAAATTTCCTCTCCTATTTCCATTAGCTTGATTAATTTAATAAACCTAATGACTAGGTATCTCTTGGAGATAGAATTAAGCCAGTAGGTTTTCCGCAATTATAATTAAACAATTTATCGATGCTTAGTTCGTATTAGAATTAGCTCTAATTTTAATAATGGAAATTTCATTAACGCTTGTCGCGAGAGTGAACTTGTTAATTAATTTAGTATGTTTTAAAAAAAAAATTGTTCCATTTTTGCCCTAAATTTTGGGCATGACATTTTCGTATCAGAGTAAGGTTTCCACACTAGGAGCCTTACTCACTTACGTTTCGCCTTAGAATATTTTAAATTATTTTGTTAAATGGAATTTTGAATTTAATTGAGTTTAATTCTAAAAGAAATAAATTAATTATTTTGTCTTATTTTCCTCTTAGGATGCCTCCGTTGACGCGACAAGCTCGCAAGCGCGGACAGGGTCCTAGACGTGTGCGCATAGCATGCGATGAGGTAGAGAGGGAGGCATCGGTTCCAGAGGAGAACCCAGGAGCACCTCCCAAACAGCCCAATGAACCTAACCGTGACATTTTAGCAGCCATTCAGAATCTTATTGGCATTGTTCAGGAAAGGATCCCAGTAGAGAACCCTCAGGTTAGGAGTCATGACTCTGGGAGTCATAGATCTGTTGATAGAGAATGAAGTAGGAGCCCAGCTCTGATTCCTGTAGAGAGTCAGGGTGGTAATGAGCCAGAGTCAGTGCATATGCTAGGACCACCTCCTATAGTGGAACCAATTTATTTTGAGAGAGGTCGTCGAGATCTAGGGGATCTCATCAGGGAGGTCATGCGCCTCCAACCACCATCCTTTGGAGGTTCTACAGATGGAGTAGAGGCCGAGGCATGGCTTCTGAGTCTTGAGAGGTTCTTTGCGTTGCATTCTTATGAGAGCAACTTGAAAGCACGTGTTGCAGTTCATCTTCTGAGAGGGACAGCCTCCACTTAGTGGAGACAGGAAGAGTACAAATGCGGATTAGTTCCTGATACACTCACTTAGGAGATATTCACAGAGAAGTTCCATGAGAGGTACCTATCAGAGCACTTCAGGAAGCGTCGTATAGATGAATTTCATGATCTCCAACAAAAAGGCTTGTCAGTAACCCAGTATGAGAGTAAATTCTTTGAGTTGTTGCCATATGTAGATTATCTAAAGGATGAGAAACTTCTTGTAAACCACTTCATCTGGGGATTGAATGCTGGTATAGCTGGGCCTGTTAGGATGTCTGCCCCAGAGAGCCTTCGGGTTGCTGTAGAGAAGGCACTGATTACTGAGGAAATTCAGGTTAGACCACAGGACAATAGGGATCGGTTTCAGAACCGAAATCCCGCACCTCAGACTTATGGATTCTAGAAACCACATTGGAAAGGGAACAACCGAAATTCTCAGGGGTTCTCCAAACCCCCTCCACCACAATAGACACCACAGAACCAGAAACAGAAGCCTCCATAGTATCAGCAGGGCTCCAAGCCCAAGCAGTGGCAGACTCAGGGATAGAAACATGATCAGAGAGTACAGGGGTAGTACACACAGCCAGCAGGGACTCAGCAGTCCTCCACGGGTGGGTACAACGGATCCAGTAGGATAGGAGGTCAGGCCTTTTCTAGGCCTCAGGGTGCCCAGTTCCAGGCACGGGGTGCTTGCTTTACATGTGGAGCCATGGGGCATATGGCGAGGGATTGCCCTCAGGGATAGGTCGCAGGGAGTCAGTAGATGGCCACTTCAGAGCTGACAGTTAGTGATATGGGTAGGTCCCATAGAGTATTCGTAGCGGTTGACAACCGCTAGGCTGATCATCAAGCCATGGTTATCAAATCTTCAGGTATAATCAGAGGTAACAATGTATCTATTTTGTTTGGTTCAGGAGCTACTGACTCCTTTATATCTCCATCGGTTGTGGAGCGTTGCGGGCTAGTGGCAACTAGGCAGTGTGTCAGTTGGGAAGTGGAATTAGCTTCAGGGGCTAGAGTGTCAGTGGAATCAGAGGTTAGGGCATGTCAGCTACAGATTGGCAAGACCACCACTTTAGTAGACCTTAGAGTGACTCCACTTGGATCTTACGGAATCGTACTTGGCATGGATTGGCTTTATGCCCATAGGGCCAAGATGGATTGCTGCTTGAAAAGGATCGAGTGTGAGGATGATCATGGTTCGCCAATAGTTATCACTGGGATTCAGAGGCTCGTGTCTCTTCGTATGATCTCCGCAATGCAACTTAAGTGGAGCATGCGGAAGGGATGTCAGCTTTTTGCTATCACTATCAGTGACAAAGAGGAAGAGGAGGAAAAAGAAACATCGCTCGATGACCATCCTATCCTTAAGGGATATTCAAATGTATTTCCTTCAGAGTTACCGGGAATGCCTCCCCACAGAGAGATTGATTTTCATATAGACCTGGTACCAGGAGCCGAGCCAGTTTCCAAAGCACCTTATAGAATGACCACAAATGAGCTTATTGAACTTAAAATTCAACTTGAGGAACTTCTTGAGAAGGGTCATATCTGTCCTAGTGTATACCCGTGGGGTGCACTAGTCATCTTCGTTAAGAAGAAGGATGGATCTCTACGATTGTGTATGGATTATCGACAGCTAAATAAAGTAACCATCAAGAACCAATATCCTTTGCCCAGAATTGATGATTTATTTGACCAGCTTCAGGGTGCCAAAGTCTTTTCCAAAATAGATCTGAAGTCAGGATACCATCAATTGAGAATAGTGGAAAGTGATATCCACAAGACTGCATTTCGCACTAGATATGGTCACTATGAGTTTACCATAGTCCCCTTTGGACTTACAAATGCCCCAGTAGTTTTTATGAGCCTCATGAATGGGGTGTTCCATACCCTTCTGGACCATTTTGTTATTGTGTTCCTCGATGATATACTGATATATTCTCAGAATGAGAAGGAGCATGAGGAGCACCTGAAACAGGTATTGCAGTGTTTGCGGGATAACCAGTTGTTTGGCAGCCTATCGAAGTGTGCTTTCTTTCGATCTGAGGTCAAGTACCTTGGACACGTTATTTCTGGTGATGGGATCTCAGTTGACCCATCAAAGATTAGGGCTATTATGGATTGGCCAGCGCCTACCAGTGTGATAGAGGTCAGGAGTTTCATGGGTTTAGCAGGGTATTACCGACATTTTGTCGAGGGTTTCTCCAGAGTCGCACACCCTATTACCTCTCTTTAGCGTAAAGGGAAGAAATTTGAGTGGACAGAGAAGTGCGAAAAGGCCTTTCAGGAACTCAAGAAGGCACTTACTAGTGCTCCTATCCTTGTTGTACCAGATCCTTCAGCTGACTTCATGGTCTGTACAGATGCTTCCCTAGAGGGTTTAGGGGCAGTTCTTATGCAGGGTGGTAGGGCCATAGCTTTCGAGTCTAGGAAACTTAAGACTCATGAACTTAATTATCCCACCCATGACCTTGAGCTCACAATAGTAGTGCATGCACTTGTGAGGTGGAGACACTTCCTTTTAGGACATCACTTCGAGTTGCATTCAGATCATTAGAGTCTTTAGTACATCTTCACTCAGTCAAACCTTAATGCACGTCAGAGGAGATGGATGGAGTTCTTGTGCGAATATGATTTTGACGTTCACTACATCAAAGGAAAGGAAAATGTAGTTGCAGATGCCTTGAGTAGGAGACGTCATGAGGTTTACACCATATCCATGGGCACAGACTTGAGAGACTGTATACTTCGGCACTTGTTAGAGGATGGATGGTATGTAGAGGTTTGTCAGGTATTACGTTCTCAGGTTACTCTAGCAGGGAAATATGTGGATTATTCTTTGGAGTCTGATGGACTGTTATGCCATAGAGGGCGCATTTATGTACCTTCCTCTAGAGGGTTGCGAGAGTTCATTGTCTTAGAAGCTCATAGAGCTCCTTATGCAGTGCATCCCGAGGTTAAGAAGTTGCATGCTGACTTGAGGCAGTTGTATCATTGGCTGGGAATGTGGCAGCTCATTGCTGAGATAGTAGCTCAGTGTCTCGAGTGTCAGAGGGTAAAGGCAGAGCACCACCATCCAGGTGGGTTGCTTCAGTCTCATGCTATACCAGAGTGGAAGTGGGATACTATATCCATGGATTTCATCATTGGTCTCCCTATGTCTTCTCGTCGCCATGATGCTATCTTGGTGATAGTTGACAAGTTGACCAAAGTAGCTCATTTTTCACTAGTTCGTACTACATTCACAGCTCCAACAGTAGCACAGGTGTTCTTGCGAGACATTGTTAGACTACATGGCATACCCCGCAAGATTATTTCTGACAGGGATTCTCTTTTCACTTCTACCTTTTGGAAGTCACTACAGGCAGCTATGGGCACTAAGCTCAATTTCAGTACAGCCTACCACTCGGAGACAGATGGTCAGACAGAAAGGGTCAATCAGGTGTTAGAGGATATGCTTCGTATGTACGTCATGGATCATTAGACCCAGTGGGAGGAGTACCTTCCCTTAGTGGAGTTTGCCTATAACAATGGGCAGCACACTTCTTTGGGGATGCCACCCTACCAGGCATTATACGACAGGCCTTGCAGGACGCCCTTGAGTTGGGATCGCATAGAGGATAGAGTTGCTATTGGTCCTAAGTTAGTTCGGGATATGGAGCAGCAGGTGGATTTGATTAGATAGTGTCTCAGAGAGGCTCAGGATAGACAGAAGAAATATGCCGATGCAAAGAGGATAGATCGTAGTTACTTGGTTGGAGACAGAGTTTTCTTGAGAGTGCGACCACATAAGAGTCCAATCCATTACGGAAAGGGTTCTAAGCTCGCACCTCGCTTTGTAGGACCTTTTGAGATTCTGGAGAGGATAGGCCTAGTTGCCTACCGTTTAGCTTTGCCACCTAGCCTGTCACGCATCCACGATGTGTTTCATGTTTCAGTTTTGAGAAAATATATCTATGATGAGTCTCACCTTTTAGATTGGGATGCCTTGCAGGTGGAGTCGGATGGGCAGCTAGCTTTGGAGCCCATTCGCATTTTGGCACACCGGACATTGGCCCTTCGAGGTCGAGAGTTGGACCAGGTTAGGGTCCAGTGGGATTGTTATGATGAGGTTACGGCTTCATGGGAGGACGCAACACGTATGAGATCAGAGTACCCTCACCTCTTTGATGAACTCCAGAGGAAGTTCATGCCTAGAGGGGGAGGATGTGAGGCCTCACCTCGACTAAGTTTGACATTCAGTGGATTTTATATTTTAGACTATTATGGATACTTTATTTTGATGCATTTTGAGACTTAGAACTTATATGATTTCAGGATTTGGATAACATTGCTATGATTTGATGATTTACTTACATGCTTTATGAGATAGAACACTACATGATTGTTAGATAGGATGATATTGCAATGATAGATGTTGTTATTGAATTTGCAGGACTTTACTCTGAATATAGAACTATGATGTATGTTTAGTTTATGTGAATTGGGATGAAAATTGCTTATGTGAAATTGTTTGATAAAAGATGTATTCAATCTGTGCAGATGAAAATTGTATGCAAGTAATGATGTGTATTGTTATATTATTGAATTATATTATATATGGATATTTGGAAGTACTAATGTGTAAATTGAGATGTGCAGGAAATTTACCATGTGACCATGGAAAATTACGGAGAATCAAACCTAAACTTATGTATGTTCGTAAGCCAGGGTTTGTCTATTTGGAGAGACAACACCCCATTTGTGTTGTATTTTATTCGTATCAGTATATGCTGCATGAGTGTTAAGTGTTAATTAAATTTAATGTGTAAAAACCAAGAGAGACAATCTCATGTTTTATTTTTGTAAAAGTGTTTTATTAGTGTCACTTGACACATGTGTGGATTTAAATTTAAATGTTTTATTTTGTCTCTTGGTGGGAAGGTGTTTAATTTTAGTTTTTCTTAAATAAATTAATGTGTTGTCACAAATACTTTGGGAATATAATATTTGGAGTGGTCAACTTATGTTTGACCCGAAAATAAACTTCAGAGGGGTTTAAAATGGGTTAAATGAACACCTAGGGGTAGTTTAATAGGGTTTCCTAAAGCCCATAAGGTATACCTAGGGGTTAGGGGTAATTTTAGGCAAGTTTCTACTCTATAATGATCTTTTTAACGCTTTAAAAATTGTTTTTTTTTGAGTTGAGTGAAAATTGAAGATTAGAAGTTAAATCAAATCAAGATTTTTCCTTTTGGAATGAGAGTCTTTTTGCATTTTGCTTTCTTTCTTGTTTTTGGTTTTTTTAGAATCCTGTGAGAACTGAGAAAGTGAGCTTCTTAAGGAAGATTTTTGAGAATAGCAGGGTAATCACCCACTCTCCATTTTTGGAGACAAAAGAAAATTTGGAAAGAAAATAATGTTATGGAATAGAGAAATTGAATAAGAGTAGAAGGAAAAAGATTTGTGGATTGGGCAGCTCTTCATCAAATATCATAATAACCTTTGGGCAGATTAAGGTTGGTGTCAATTATTATTTTAATGTCTTCTTCTTGTTATGTCTGGAAGTTGTTGGTATAAGAAATCTGTGATCTTGAAAGTTTGTGTTAGAAAATCTTTTGGTATTTTTGCTTTATGAATTGTTGTGTTTTGGGAGTTTTCTCAAGATCTCTTACTCTTGGGAGAGAAGAGGATCTTGAGGGTGGTAGTAGTGACAGCCCTCGAGTGAGAGACTCTCTTTTGAGAGCGATCACAAGGGATCTTTGTGTGACCCTTGCTGCATGGCCTGTTTGTGCAATGGGGGTCATAAGGAGGGATATAAGGCTAGAATGCCTTTGGGGGGCATAAGGAATAAGGGGTTGAGATTCTTGATATTATTATTGTGCCACGAGGTGGCTTCTTGTTTATTTCAAACTTGTAGTTCTCCTTAAGGTATTGGTCCACTACCACCCTTTGAAAATGTTCATCACCAAAGTGTGGTGCTGTGAAAGCCAAGTTGGGAATGTGTCTGGAAAATCTGTATGCATTGCTTTCTATTTGTTTGCCTATTTGTTACCCATCTAGGAATTGGTTCTCCGAGCTCGGGGGTGGCTACCAGTTAGCCTAGGCTGGGAGGTGAGCACTCCGTGGTCATATTCGTGTTTATCTATTATGCAGGAAAGACAAAGGAAAGAGAATAGGAACCATGAAAGAGACACAGAAGATTGTTATTGAAGATACTTAAATTCAGTTGCAGATATTTGTTTAAAATTTGTTATAGAAGTATGCCTCATTCATAGTAAAGAGAAGCGAGTTGTAAATTGTGAAAGTAGACTTGAAGTTTTATTGTTGTGACTATTCAGAGAAACATCCTGTAAATTGGTAGAATATCTTAGAGATGTTTTAGAAAAGAAAAGCTTGTTATTTCTACTTCTGGTTTTTAGAAAAAGAAAAGTTAATTTGTGTTGCATACAAAAGCTTCTTTGAATTATGGAAAAAAAAAAAAGAGAATTGTTTTCATTTAAATTTTATCTATATTTTACTTGTGGCAAAATAGAAGTTTATTGATGCTGAAAGATTTTAAGTATTTTAGTGAAAAAAGTTGTTTTATGTAAATATTTTATTAGAAGAAAAAAAAAATCAATGAAATTTTTTTTATTCCAGAAAAGTATATTGTATCTTTTAAAAAGTATTTTAAATTATATTTCAGTTAGCATTGATTTAAAAAGCTTATTTTATATATATATATATATATATATATATATATATATATATATATATATATATATATATATATATATATATATATATATATATATATATATATATATATATATATATATATATTTCTTTCTGAATAAACTTAATGCCTTTCCCTTTATTATAATAGTTTAAAAAAAATTCGCATATAAATCTCTTTTAAAAAATATATATATTCATATTGAAATATTTTCACCATTTTTAACTGTGGATATAAATCTATATAAATATAAATATATATATATATATAAATTTATATTTATATATATATATATATTATATATTTTAAATAAAAAATAAATTAAAAAAAAAAAGGGAGAATGTTATTGGGTCCTCGCGGACCCCACTGTGTGTACGCACAGTGGAGGGCCGCGCGGCGCCCACTGTGTGCACACACAGTGGAGCCGCTTTCGGCTCCCACTGTGTGGACACACAGTGGATGGCCACGGCCGCCACTGTGTGGCCACACAGTGGGGAGCCGCTAGCGGCGCCCACTGTGTGGGCACACAGTGGTGCCGCGGCGTCCACTGTGCGCTCACATAGTGGCGCGTAGCCAAACCCGCCTCCTTCCTCCGCAGCTTGCAATAAAAAAAAAAGAACATGGCCGCCTTGGGGTCTTCGGCCCAGCAAAAAAAAATTGTCTGTAACAAAAAAAATATGGGTTAAACCCTAGCCTGGATGGGGCTAGGGCAAATTGGTTTTAAAAATAATATGTTAATTAGTTTAGATAATATATATGTGGGAAATTAGAACCCTAATTAGGGTTGGGGGAAAATATGGATTAATAGATAGAAAGTTAATGTGATTTTGAATTAGAATTAAAATATTTAAATATATGAAATAAATATATATATGTATATATCTATATATATATATATATATATATATATATATATACATGTATATATATAAATTCTGGTCACATTTGGGATAAGTATTTAAATTATAAATATATATATATATATATATATATATGTATGTATATAAATATATATATATATATATATATATTTATTTATATAATCCTGATTTTAATTTGGAATAAATAGTAATGAGAAATTTAAAAAAATGGTTGATTAGACTATATAGTCATATTGGAGATTAAATTAAATTTCCTCTCCTATTTCCTTTAGCTTGATTAATTTAATAAACCTAATGACTAGGTATCTCTTGGAGATAGAATTAAACCAGTAGGTTCTCCGCAATTATAATTAAACAATTTATCGATGCTTAGTTCGTATTAGAATTAGCTCAAATTTTAATAATGGAAATTTCATTAACGCTTGTCACGAGAGTGAACTTGTTAATTAATTTAGTATGTTTTAAAAAAAAAATTTATTCCATTTTTGCCCAAAATTTTGGGCATGACATTAGCATTCCAGATGAAGAATTAGAGTGAAATTGCACTCTCACTCCTACAAACTTGGTCTATAGACATGAAGAAATTTCTGAAAAACTTTAAATTCATTTTTGAAAAGTTTTACTCATTATTGTCATAAACATATACTCTATTTTCATGTTATGCAATATGGTTCTAGTAAATCTTTGTGGTATGTTTACATTACTTTGTCATTCTTGGCAAAGGGGGAGTGGTATTTAAAACTTTTATGCAAATGGAAGTAGTACATGCTTGTAATTTTGGCAAAGGGAGTAGTGTATATGCTTAGGGGGAGTAATTTTAATCATGGCATCACTTTTTGTTTTGTAAGAACTTAGATGTCAATTTTTCCTAAGTGTTGCCATCAATACCAAAGGTGGAGATTGTTGGCATTTTGGTGATGTTTGTACTTAGTTGTGATTGTCATTGATGGACACACACTTATTTGTTGTATGAGTTATTCTCAACCAGTAGTATGTGATGTATTGTTCAAACTAGTATTATATGCCAATGTATGCATAGTATTTGTTTGCAAAAGACTATCGGTGTTTGGAGAAGGAGCTTGCTGGTCAAAGCATGACCAAGGACCTCAAAGTGGTATGAGGACCCCAAGTGACAACCAATCCTTTTAAGATTTGAACACTATGTTCTAGTTTACCAGTCTTTGTTTGTAAACCGGTAATCAGTATACCTTGTTTTGTTTATTGGCAAAATTATAAAGTGTGATGAGTTATCATCCACCAACATCGATGCGGTGATTCTGTGTCATGTTACAAATTGTGTCTAGATGCATTGTACCTAGGAAATTGTAGTCTAATCTCATTGGACTGGCATGAAATCAGATTCCTATATGAGGACATCATGTCTAGGGTTTTAAGTGTGTTGTGTTAGAAGATTAGGTCTTTGCAAAAAGTATCTTGTGACAATGATTGAACATATGAAGGACATAAGACTAAAGTAATGTTGCAATGCATTAACAAAGAGAAATCAAGGATCTAACTAAGCATTTTGTGCTACTTTCTAGATCACTTACTTGTTGATTACTAATCTCTTCGACAAGTTAGAAACTCTTAACCAGGTAGGCTCAATTAAGCCTGTTCTAAATCCTCTAACAAGGTGATTCATAGTTGTGGATATGAAATCCTTTAATATGGTAATCTTTAACAAGACTTATCTCCTAATAGAGATCAGGATTCCTAATAGGATCTATTTTGGTGAAGAACATTGTAAGGCCTTAACCGGTCTAACCTTAACTACTCTGGTTGCTATTCTGTAGATAGTAGACTTGTGAGTTTTACTCACCATGGTTTTTACCATTTGGTTTTCAATGTCAAAATATCTTGTGTTATGGTGATTGTGTTATTGTGGGTGAATCCTTTATTTTCTATTTGCCTTGTTTGTGTTTTAACTGGTTTACTATTTAAAGGGCTATACCGGTTTGCAGTAAAATTGCTTAAGTGTTTGGTAAAGTTTTTGGGTGTACTAATTCATCCCCCCCTCTTACTAATAATACAATAGTTCTATATAGCATGTTGAGTTGAATTTCTCCATGCTATTTTATCTAAAAATTCTGTGATGAATTTTATCGTATAATCTTTCTGGTAAATGGGAAAACTCTTGCACTTGGGGCTTTGTGGTAGTGGCATTATATTATGCTTTATATGTAAGTTATTGATTTGTCAATCAGTGGCCTAGGACCTGGGTCCAAAATGAACTTGGTTTGGGATCTAGTTGGGTATGGCCATGGAATTGTCCAAGGAATGATAAGATTTTATGCTAAATCAACCTAGATGAATCTAGCTAAACATGAACAAATCCATGGCGAATTTGTTCACACAAACCATGTTTTTAAATTTTATTTTGGGAATCTAGTTCCATTAACTGGGGCATTGCAGGTGAGAAATTGGGTTGTGGGAGTCTAGGCCAAATTTCATAGCAATTGGGGAGAAGAAATACCTATTGACCTACAAATGTGAGATAAAGAAAGAAAAATAAATCACATCTTTCTATTTTGTTATATTGCTCAAGCATCTAGGTAAAGGACAACACTTTTGAAATAGTTGATCAAATGTCAAAGTTGAATTGCAAGCCTCTAGGATTGGTTATTCATGCATTTTACTAGTCAGACCAAAACAAATTTTGTAACTACAAAAGACCAAAACCTAGGGCATAAACTATTGGCATTTTTTATGATTATGATGTGATTTTCATTGATGGACACACATTTGCTATGAGATCACTTTTTGTAAGTATGAGTTATGCTCAACCGGTACTTGTTCCAAACTGGTATCATGTATTATAGTCTTTAGACTATTGGTGTTTTGCAAAATGTGTTTACCGATCTCAAGCGGCATGAAGACCTCAAGTGGTTCGAGGATCTCAAGTGGAGCGGAGCAAAGGAACTAAAAGCAACAGTTATCATTTATCCCAGTCTTCCTTTTTGTCAAAGTGACAATTAGTATTTTGCGTAAACTAGCATTTTGTATGAACCAGTAATACTCTGTGATGAGTTACCATCCACCATTTGTTTGGTGGTTCCGACACTTTGGTGGTACTTTTGTGCCGTGTTACCAAATATGTCTAGATACACTAAACCTAGGAACTTGCAATGTAATCTTATTGGACTGACATGAAATTGGATTCCTTTATAAGGACATCATGTCTAGGGTTTTATCTATTGTTGGGGTTTTTAATATTGCATGAGTTTTTGTATGAGCGATCATAGGAGAGAAGAGAAAGTTTGTGTGAAGTAACAGAGTGTGAAGTGTCTAAAGACTGAAGTAACGCTAAAATGCATTACCAATGAGCTTTCATGGATCTAACCAAGCATATTGTGCTAGTATCTAGATCACTCACTTGTTGATTACTTACATCTTCGACAAGTTTGAAGACCCTTAATCAGGTAGGCCTGGCAAAGCCTTTGTAAATCTTCTAACAAGGTGGTTCACAACCGTGGATCTACAATCCTCTCACAAGGTAGTCTTTAATCAGATTTATCTCCTAATAGAGATTGAGATTCCTAACAGGATCTATTCTGGTAAAGATCATTGTATGACCTTAACCGGTCTGGTTACTATTCTGCAGATAGTTACTTGTGAGTTTCATCTCACTGTGGTTTTTCCCATTTGGGTTTCCACATCAAAATTTCTTGTGTTATGGTGATTGTTCTTCTGTGGGTGAATGCCTTATTTTCTATTTGGTTTGCATTTGTGTTAACCGGTTTGTTTGTAAGATTGCTTTACTGGTTTACTGCTAGACTATTTAAGTGTTTGAGTTTAGTATGTTTTGGTATACTAATTCACCCCCCCTCTTAGTATTTATCAATTGGTATCAGAGCCAACCTTTCTATAAGTTTAACCACTTGGAAAGAAATATGGGGGAATACACTATGAGGGAACTTACTCATTGGCTCACTCGGACTGAGCAAGTGTATGATGTACTTAAAGTCAATTATAAAGCCTCTCAGGCAAAAAGAAGAGAGCATCTGAAAAACTGATGGAGCTAACTGAAAATAGTTCCTCTGATGAAGCAGACATGGAAGCCCTAGTTCAAGAAGTGGAAAAATTGAATGAGTCTAATGCCAGCCTGAGAAGGGAATTAGAAGGACTAACCATCAGAATGTATCAAGAGCTTGAAAATCGGAGGAAACATGAAGATCTGGCAAAAGACAAATATTATGAGATCTCCAAGCTGAAACAAGAAATTAGTGCACTTACCGCTCATCTTCAAGAGAGCAAAGTGGAAAAAGAATAAATGCAAGGTGAATTAAACCAGGCTATCTCTAAGACTACAACCTTGAAAGAATCCAATGCTACTATTTCCAAAGAACTCACTGAGTCAAAGGAAATACTTGCCAAATTCAATAAGAGTTATGTTAGGCTAGAACAAAAGCTTGAATTTGCTCAACTGATAAAGAATAAGATTGGACTTGGTTTTTTTGATTATGAGGAAGGTGAGACCTTCGGTACAAAGGATGGAGCATCAAAGAAGCAACTGAAACCAAAGGATAAAGGTAAGCAAAAGTCCAAACCTATTTGCTTTAATTGTCTCAAGGAAGGACACACTGCCAATGTATGTAGAAGTAAGGCTTACAATAATTTTCCTTATTTTCTAAATGATAAGGCTAGACCCAATAGATTCAATGGTAATTGTTATGCATGTAACAAGTTTGGGCATAGAGAATTTGAATACAGGTCTGTCATGCACAACACTAGAAGGTATCCTCAAAGGAGTCAAGGAGTTTTTCCTGAGCCCTCTGGGAACTGGAATCCAAACTGTTTTAGTACCTATAATCATCAGATAGGTAGCGGTGGCTCTCAAGAGGTAACCAGATGGAGGGAAATTTGTTTGATTTTTCATGGTAGTTGTCACATTGCTACAACATGCAGAAGGAAGAATGGAAACATGAATAATGGACCTTGGAGAGCACCTGGGATGGTTTGCTATCATTGCAACAAATCGGGTCATACATCAAGATTCTGCAGAACTAGGAAGAACATATCAGATGATATACCGGTCACTCTGGAAGGAAAGATTGATATTGAAACTGCTCAATCGATCATGAAGACAACATGGAAGAAGAAATCCAATTAAGTGTTTCAAGAAGAACCAATTTCTGCACCTAGTGTGGAAGTCACTGAACCGGCAAACTAAGCTTTAGAAAATCATAGGGGGAGCAGATAGTGAAATGTTTCCGAACCCTGGTTTACACTAGTAAAAAACCTTAACCAGTATGTGATACCTATCATTTGGCAAAAGACCAGAAATGGTAAAAGGAAAATTAGGGTTTATGCCCTAATAGTGGAGCATTTATTATGGTAGGTGAAGAACTTGTTTAAAAGGAATTTTCAAGTCATTTTTCACTTGTCAGTATTCAAGTGAAGAAGTTTTCAAGTGTAGAGTGATGAAAGGCAATTTGTGTTGTGATTCAAAGTGATTTCAAATCCCTGAAGAAGATTTAGAAGCTAATATCAATCGATCAAGTGTAGAACTCAAAGTGGTATTTTAGCAACCGAAGGAGTGTGTGGCATAGTGAAATCTGCAAACCCTAAATTTCGATTTATGAAGGTATTTTTTGAATTTCTCTATTTATCATGGCTTCTGCATCACACTTTAGCTCTAGTGCACTCGTTGATTTAGTAGATTTTATCAAACGAAAGGCAAAATATAATGCCCTATCCCAAATACCCGTTGGTGTCATAGTTGAGGAAGGCATTTCAGATTATATTGACTGTAAAATTGAAGACCTAGGGTCTCTAAAGATCCATTCCCAGTTAAGCTTATTCTGCAGGAAGGAAAAGAAGATCAAATAGGAATTCAACATATTGGAAAAGAAGAATCTTCATAATGCAGTCTATTTCCTTGAAGAATTTATAGATGATCACATCCGCATCATTTTTAGTAGAGTGCATGGTGACAAAATATATTTAGAGTGGACACATGACATCATATCGGACATAATTCATGCCATTACTAGTTTCTATAACATTGGGGAAGTACCAACCCTAAGGAAGATCAGCAAGACTGAAATGACCAAGCTCACTAGTTCAGTGAGTGACTCACAAGGAATGATTGTCAATTCCATCAAGGATGATTTGGTCAAATATGCATGTATGGTGATAGGATACCGGATGTTCCATGCTAGAAGAATCAACTCTGTCTTTGTTGCAGTGGTAAATGCCACCTATAGGATGATAAGGGAAGATGCATCATTTGATTTGTGTACCTATATGCAAAGACAACTTCTAGTGAACCTGAATTCAATTAAACAAGACAATGCCTTGAGATTTAAATTCGGACAACTATTGGTCAGATTGTTCTTCTACTTCTAAGGCTACTTTCTAGGAGTATGTGATATTCAGTGATCTGCTGACCAACCGGTTACAAAGAAAATCAAGGAAAGCCTACAAGCAGTTGGAACCAGTTATCTAGAAGTTCAGAACAAATACTTTGATGAGTTCAGATGTAAAATGAGCCAAAGAGTGAGAATATTGGGTGATATTGTTAAGAAGTATGAAGATGACATCTGTTTCACCATCAAAGTTGATGAATGCATAATGTAGGCCATTGAGCCCAGATAGGAAGAAGTGGAGCCTATGGGTTATGAGGTAATGTATGATTTGCTGGAAGGGTATGCATCAAGCCTTATTGCCTAACCTCTTGATCCTAAGGAGAAGAGAACTGACACCTATCTGGAAAGGGTTACACCAATTGAAGAACCCTCGGTAAAAAAAACAAAAGATCCTTCAATAAAGAAGGCAAAGGAAGTGCCATCTATATCGGCACCGGTTACTTCAGTAAGTCCTAAAGTGACCAAGCAGTCACTAGCAAAGAAGAAATCAGAAGCTGCTCCCGCTAAGGTATTTGAGAGGAAGCGGAAGACAAAAGACAACACACTGGACTTAGAGGACACTATGTCTAAAGAATAGCCTAAGAAGACTAGGAAAATAAGAAAGAAGGCAAAAACAAACAACAATGAACTGGCAACATCAGCACTAGTAAATATTGATATTTCCTCCTACAAACCTTTGACACATTGTCAAAGAACTATTAAGAACATTAGAAGAAAATTTCTTAGTGATTTGAAATAGTGCTTTGATGATTTTAATGATGATGAAAAGGAAGAAGTTTAATAGGAATTGATTAAATATCTATGTATTAATGACCGGTGGCCATCAAAAATTAGATCTCATACACCTAATTTTTTTATATAATTCTTTAGATAACAAATGGCACATTGCCATAGAGATGGAACAAGAAATAAGAGAGGAATTATTTGCACAATACTTTCCTGATGTGCCTAAATCATAACTTTATACAATGGTGGAAAAATATAAAGGCCTCTTCTTCATGAGAAGAAGGAGACTTCTATTACTAGAAGGAAAAGTCCTGGAAGTGGTAAAAGATACCCACTCCCTTGTTCAATCCGCTCTGAGGCTGCATCAAGTGGCTAAAGCCAACAGAAAAGCTGAGCAAGAACTGGAAAGCAATAAACCAGATGAGGTATATGATAGTGAAGGAGAATCGATCACTGATCAAATGGACCCCATTGATGTTGATTCCTTGAATGTTGAAAATGTTACTCCGGGTACAGCATCCGAAGGAGCAGGATAGGAGAAGCAGGCAGAAGAAGACAAGAAGCAATAGGAAGAAGAAAAGAAGAAATAGGCAGATGAAAAGGAAAAGAGAAAAGAGGAGGAAAAGAG
This sequence comes from Cryptomeria japonica, assembly GCF_030272615.1. NCBI lineage: Eukaryota > Viridiplantae > Streptophyta > Pinopsida > Cupressales > Cupressaceae > Cryptomeria > Cryptomeria japonica. Next base: position 143,156,524 of record NC_081415.1, read on the forward strand.
GAAAGAGACAGAGGATAAGAGAAAAGAAGAGGAGAATAAGAGAAAAGAAGAGGAGAAGAAGAAACAAGAGGAAGAGAAGAAGAAGAAGGAAGAGGAAAAGAAAGAAGAGGAGAAGCAGAAAGAGGAAGAAAAGAAACAAGAAGAAGAGAAGAAGAAGAAGGAAGCAGAAAAGGAAGAAGTAGAGAAACAAAAGGAAGAAGAGAAGAAATGGGGAGAGGAGAAAGAGGAAGCAGGAAGAGGAGAAGAAGAAGAAGGATGAAGAAGCAGAAAAGCAGAAAGAATAAAAGAGGAAGAAGGAAGAAGAGAAAAGAAAGGCAGAGGAAGAGGAGAAAAAGAAGGCCGAAGAGGACAAGCTAAGAGCCAAAGAGAAGGAGGAAGCAGCACAGAGCACACAGGTGGAGACCCCAAAGGCAACTGGTATTCAAGCCAAACTAGCTGACATTACTAGTCCCATTGACCTTCATTCTGCAAATGAATCAAAGTTGCTGCAAAGCATTAAGCTTTCCCAAGAGCGACTGGAAGAGCTAAGGAGGAAAAAGGAGCAAGATGTTATTCAAACTACGGTGGAAACACTTACGAGTTTGATTCTTGGTACCAACCTCCCTAGTACCAATTCCTCTCTAGCACAACTCAAACTCTTATGCATAGTTTTAGAAGACCAGGTGCAATGCCTGGAAGAGGTCGCTGAAGATAATGCACAAAACAAGCATCAAAATGCTTTGAACACTGCCTTGGTGAAGAAGTTGAATGAGCTTCGAACAAAAATTTAGAAAGTATAGAAAGACATCAAGGATGCTCTGGATGAGGGGAATCTACTACTCAGTAAGATATGCCAACCCCATCTATTCTGTGATGATGTGGTTGCTCAAAAAGACAAACTGCAATCTGACTTGCAGTCATTCATAAGCACCTTCAAGCCACCATATGATTCCTTCACCACTTATGGGCAAACCGTTCACCAGTTTCAACTCCAGAATTCTAGAATAGAGTTAGAGATTAGCACCCAGACCAAAGATTTGTAGGAACTTCAATTGGTTCTACTACCAAGATTGCAAATACTTCAAAAATGCTATTTGAATCTGGATGCCTTAACGGTCACTCAAGAGATGAGTACCATGGATGTCATGGAGGAACACGTATCCCAGATGCAAATGGAGAGTGAGGTTGCTACCTCATTGCTTGAGTCATGGTCCTTATCCATGAAGCAATTTATGCAAGACTTTAAATCAATTTTTGACAAGTTTCCCTCTTTATTGTCATAAACACTTTTTTTTGCTAATGGAAACAGGGTTATTCAGCTACACTTTGTCATTGTTGGTAGAGGGGGAGAAGTATTCCTATGTAGTATTTAAAATTTTGATGCATGATATGTATACTTTCATGTTTATTTCTATAAGGGAGTAGTATACATTGTATTTTCTGCAAAGGGATAGTGTATATGCTTAGGGGGAGTGATTTTGGTTATGGCATTTTTTTTGTAAAACACTTAGATGTCAAATTTTTTTCCTAAGTGTTGCCATCAATGCCAAAGGGGGAGATTGTTGGCAATTTTTATGATTATGATGTGATTGTCATTGATGGACACACACTTTCTATGAGATAACATTTTGTAAGTATGAGTTATGCTCAACCGGTACTTGTTCCAAACCGATATCATGTATTATAGTCTTTCGACTATCAATGTTTTGCAGAAAGTGTTTATCGATCTCAAGTGGCATGAATACCTTAAGCAATTCGAGGATCTTAAGTGGAGCAGAGCAAAGGAACTAAAAGCGGCAGTTATCATTTTTCCCAATCTTCATTTTTATCAAACCGGCAATCGGTATTTTGCGTAAACTGATATTTTGTATGAACCAGTAATACTCTGTGATGAGTTACCATCCACCGTTTGTTTAGTGGTGTTGACACTTTGGCGGTTCTTTTGTGTCATGTTACCAAATATATCTAGATACACTAAACCTAGGAACTTGCAATGTAATCCTATTGGACCAACATGAAATCAAATTCCTTTATAAACATGAAATCAGATTCCTTTATAAGGACATCAAGTCTAGGGTTTTAACTGTTGTTAGAATTTTTAATATTGCATGAGTTTTTCTATGAACGATCATAGGAGAGAAGAGAAATTTTTTGTGAAGTAATAGAGTGTGAAGTGTCTGAAGACTGAAGTAATGCTGAAATGCATTAGCAATGAGCTTCCATGGATCTAACCAAGCATACTGTGCTAGTATCTAGATCACTCACTTGTTGATTACTTACATCTTCAACAAGTCTGAAGACCCTTAACTGGGTAGGCTTGGCAAAGCCTTTGTCAATCCTCTCATAAGGTAGTCTTTAGTCGGACTTATCTCCTAACAAAGATTGAGATTTCTAACAGGATCTATTCTAGTAAAGAACATTGTATGACCTTAACCGGTCTGACCTTACCAGGTCTAGTTACTATTCTGCAGATAGTTACTTGTGAGTTTCATCTCAACCATGGTTTTTCCCATTTGGGTTTCCACGTCAAAATCTCTTGTGTTATGGTGATTGTACTTCTGTGGGTGAATGCCTTATTTGCTGTTTGGTTTGCATTTGTGTTAACGGGTTTGTTTGTAAGACTTTTGTAGACGTATAAAAATGACCATATTCTTAAATGAATATTTTATGTTCATTCCTCTATTTAATTAAATAAATTAATTCAATTTATTTTAGTTAAATTCACTAGAACCCCTTTAATCATTTAATGGAATCATTTTATTCAATTAAATCCTTTCTATCCACTTTTAATTAAACTCACATTTAATTAAATAGTTTACCCCAAATTGAATAAATCTAATTTATTCAATTTCCCAATTTGCAACAAAATTGAAATAAATTGATTTTATTTTAATTAAATTCTATTTTCCTCATCCACTTGCAAAATCCTACATCTCCCACTTGCATACTAAACCCTATTCCTAATTTCTTCTATAATTCATCTAATCCTATTCAAATAACCCTAAACCTATTCATTATCCCTTTTCCCTAAAATTGAGAAAGTCACTTCTCAAATTTATAGGAAAGTCTTCCAAAGGCATTAATGCCTTTATCCATTCAACAAGCCAACTTGTTGAATCCCCCAAACTTGGAAGGACTCTTACAAGTTTGTCCCCAAAGTCTTTAAACCATTAATGGTTAACTAACCCTTAGTGGCATGATTAGAGACTTTTTGACTAACTTAACCTCCATACAACCCAAGGGTTTCATCAAGCATTTATTGCTTTGACCATGGTTATCCCTTTATCCTTTGCACAAGAGTTTACCTATTGGGTAAAAGCTTTATCCATTGGATATTCTTAACCTAACCTTAACCCTTACCTCCTAAGGTAACCATGAGGTATTCTCAAGCACTTAATGCTTCCTACCTCTCCTCTCAACCAACCTTATGTTGACAATTGTCACCATTTCATTGGTGAAAATTGTAAACATGGATTGATCAACTTTCAAACTTGACCCTTGATTAACTCTTTCAATCTTGGCCATCCATTGCCCTATTTTTTCTATAAATAGAGCTCTCCTTCTTCCATTTTAAGGACACACAAGCTTTTAGTATCACACTTATGCTCAATTTTAGCACATCTAGTCTCTCTTTGCAATAGGAATTAATCTAATAAACATTTTAGGATACTTCCTTTATCATTAGCTTAAATCATATAACTAGTATATCATGTTAGGATAGTATTACTACTAATCTTGTCATCTTATAATCTAGTTTATTGCATTTATAGAATCATGCATAGATAGGATGCATTCTCATGTTAAAATCAATCAAAGCATCCCTCGTTCTTACATTTGTCATCCCTAAACCACTTTTCTCAGTGATCTGAGAGCAAAGGCATTGGTTTGAGGGACCTTGTGAGATAGAGAACCATGGAACCAACCTTGGGAAGTTGAGTCATCATTCATGACTCCATAACTTGTACCAAGAAGTCCTGTGGGTGTGTCGACAAGTCTCTTTGGGCTTAACTTTTTGCATTTTGAGTTTTTCCCACATACATTTTTGGTGCCCACCGTGGGACTAAACCGCATTAATAAAATTGGTTTTCAAAAATATACACTTTTGTAGGTACGTGAGAAACAAGAATCAGTGCATGGGGAACATCTCTTAGCGCATTTGGTTAACAGTCCAATGCATACCGTACACTATTTAGCACATGGGGTTTATACTCTAGCATGTGAAGTCCTTAGCTTAGCGCATCATCTTTACTAACCTTTTCCTATAGGTCTCAGTGCTGAAGAAAAATAGAGCAACGCATCTGGAAAATAGAGCAGCGCATCTGGAAAATAGAGCCATGCATCGAGTCTGTTCAATAGTGCATCACAGTCATCCTGTAGCCTATACAGTTTGTTCTATAGCGCATCATAGACAGAAAGAAAAAAGAAAATTATAACCAAACTTAAATTTAGACTTGTAAAAGTCCGCCAAGACCCAGATTTTTCTAATTATTTGATTGGAACTTTTGTAGGACTCTGACAATTTCTTATAGGTAGAGCTTGATTTTATTTGTAGAATTACAAATAGTTTTAGATTTTTGCTAACTTAGTAAAGTTAGTTAAAATTTAGAGTCATTTTAATTCTTGTTGGATAAAATTGAACTCACCTTACTTTGGGCTGTAAAACATGTTGGCATTATGTGAACCGACATGAGAACCGATATGTGGATATAACAACATTGTATGTACATTGTATGTTGTCATTGATGTCAATACACTAAAGAGGTGAGAATCGGCCTATGAGAAAACCAGTATAACACTATGAACCGGTATTTGTGCCAAAGTGAAGCGGTGTGTTTCTTCAAGGTGAACCAACATAAGGTTATGGGAACCAGCACATGGAAACAGTGTATGACTACCAGTTGGTGGTCTCAACTTCAAGGTTTTTGGTTGGAGTGCTTCAAGCCTGTGTGGCTCAACTGGTGACTTTATGTGATGAAGTTAGCATGGTAATGGAGAATAGATAGTGTTTCCATGTAAGCCTAGTGCACATGAAGGATCTTGCATGAAGGTGATTGTTCCTATGTACCTTGGGAATGTGCAAAGTCTATAAATGGTGATAATGTGTGATGGGTTATCAGCCGCCATGAAATCGGTGGAAAATGAATGATGGAGAATGTCTATTGCATTCAATGTAGTATGCTCAATGGTTAGGATTGAACTATTTGAATTCCTTAACCTAACAAGTTTAGGGTTTGGCGTTTATGCTATTGACGTATCTATTGTCTTATAAGGTCGATGTTGTGATTCTTTTAGAGATCATTGGCAAAAGTTGTGTGAGCATCTAAGAGAAGAGATATGTGATTCCTGCCAGACCAAAGGAGAGAAGTCATATCTGTAGAGTGTAAGTGCAGAAGGTGAAGAGGAGCTTAAGCATATCTGCATTGGCATTGAGTGCTATTATCAAGTCATTGATATACCTATTGATCTTTAACCACTTCAACAATTGTGAAATCCCCTAACAGGGTAGCCTTAACCAGATTGTTGAAAATCCTTTAACAAGGTAACTCGAAGCTACTGAGTCATTGATATCCTTTAGCTATTGAGTTCTTGAAATCCTCTAACAAGGTATCCTTAATAGGGTTTAACCCTTAACTAGGTGATCCCTAACAAGATCGGTTCCTAACACAACCTATTGTATCTGTCTTTAATCGGACAAGGCTCCTAATAGAGCAGACTTCTAAAGAGTTCAAAAACAATCTTGTGGGTATTCATCCCCACCGTGGTTTTTCCCAGTTGGGTTTCCATGTGAAAAATAGCTATGTCAAGTGTGATGTTTTCTTCATGTGGTGTTATGATTGTTTTCTGTTAAGTGGTGATGCATGTGGATCTTTCAGTAATATGTACATTTTTTATGTTAGATTACCTGTTCATGCATTAGGGTGAAATGGGAATGAAGTGTTAGATTATATGAGAAGATAAGGTCAACCAGTCTATGCTTGTCTTGGTTATTTTGGGTTTTGCCAGTTGAAATCTGCTGAAGGACCGGTGTTATTGTTTGTCTATCAATGCATAGAATCTGCTGACAAACTAGTTTAAGTTTGTGTTTTTGTCTGTACTGATTCACCCCCCCACTCTCAGTACTAGTTTGGTACTAGTTGTTCATAATTAAGTTATCAAAATGAACCACAACAACAATCTTTTCTTTCTTTTCTAGGAGAAAAATTCTAAATTTGGGTTCTAAAAGGAACAAAACAATCTTTTATTTTTGCAAGCAAGGGCTAAAAAGAATCTCACCATCCTTTGGTGCTTAAAAGGATCAATTTTCAATTTTTGCAAGGAAAAAGAACCACACTTAAAATTTTTGTTCACAATCAAAGAGGGAAGTCCTTCCCCTTTTATCGATTTCTTTTATTGACCACCAAGATCGAAGTTCTGCTTTGTTGACCAGGTTCTTTTCCTAGATTAGAAAATCATTGCTTTGAAGGAAATAAAAAGAACACCATATTTTCGTGGAGCAACATCTCCATATAGATCTTAGAAAATCATTGACTTGAAAGGTAAAAAGAACCTTGTTTGTCTTGTTTGAAAAGTAGAAGGTCTATGCTCTCCCCTTAACTAGGTGATAAAAAAGCCAGACTACTCTTACTCTTTCAGTCATACATCATTTACATCCTTTAGCAAGCCTGCCTTCTTGAGGGGTTGAAAAAATCTAAGAGCCATTTGTGGCCGGTGTGAAGGGAATGACCTAAGTGGGGAATGACTTTGAAGCCAAGTGTTCCAACCCACTATAATCAAATGTGGAAAGTGACAAAAGTCCTTTTCAATGGTTTCACGCAGGGATTAGTCTTCCCCCAGTATCCTTGAGATACATTAAGCCTTTGTTCTAAAGGTTGGAAAGCCTCCTGAGGGAGTTTATCACTGATGGCCGAACAGGAAGCTCTATTACGAACATTAATATAGAAACCTTGAGCCGAGTCAGTAACCATATATTTGTAATATCATAGTACAAGGGTGGGGAAGAATCTGCCCCAAGATCGCTCACCATATATCTCTCAAGATAACTACTCAATTGTGAAGCAATTCACTTTGAGTTAATTTCTAGCAAAAGGTTAAAAAATGGGCACCCTCTAGGGGGTGACACGGCTATTTGAGCTGATGGAGTATCGAGACTAGTGAGCTATGGTATTACCTATGACCTTTGAATAAAGAGTCTTTTTGAAGTGTATTCTTTGTATCCAAACCTGTTGAAACATTGGGGATTTGAACACATCCTCACAGAACATACACTTATTGTTTATATTAGGCAAAAATGATTGTATCTTTGGTGATGTGTTTTCATTTGTTACTTCATAAAATCCTCTATCATCATTAAAAACTCAAGGCAATAACTCCAAAATTGCAGAAAACAACCCAGTCAAAATCTGTCAGGACAGTTTAGCACGTAAGAGAAACTTCTTAGTGCATTGCAACCATCCTTTAGCACATCAAGCCCTATCTTTAGCGCGTAAAGTCTTAACAATAGTGCATCACCAAAATCTAAAAACAACAGTTGCAGCTAGCGTGTTCTGAAAATAGTTTAGCACGTGGAAACATCAGCTTAGCGCGTGGAAGTCAATATTTAGTGCATAAAGTATAAACAGTAGCGCATCAATGGCTCATATTAGTGCATGATCTTTTGAAACCAAAACTGAAAAAAAATTAACTAACACAAAGAAGTAGCACATAGAACGAGGCAGCATAGCATGTGGGGTCTTTCCCTAGTGCTTTGAGCAAATTTTGTAGCGCATACAGTCTCTATTTCAGCACGTGGTCAAAACCAAAAAAATAGGGGGCAAAATAGAGGTAAATTTGGAAAATTTTGAATACATTTTCAGAAATTTCCTTTCATCAGCCTGAACCTCATCACATTAGAATACCAAAAATAGAGTATCAAATGCTATTTCTAAAGCAAGTTTCTTATCAAACAAAAGTTGTCTAAACATCTAAAACTGGTCGCACGATAAATATATCTATCCTATCAAAATCAGGAAACACCATCACAAGTGGCAAATAGATCCTTTCAATCAAGCGGATTTCTATCCCAACACACACTTGTTTAAAAACTTCATGTTGTCAAATCAAGTTTTCATATCAGGAGACTTTATCCATATCATTTGATGCACTTTGTCATGAGGGGGCATCTAAACCTTCACTTTGATAAAGTAAAACTTGAGTTTCCAAAACAAGATAAACTAAATCCAAAACAACTCAAAGGAAACCATTGATCACTTGTGCATGACTAATCCTCATATTCTAAGAAGAAAAAATATTTATCATAACACTAAGTTAAAGAAACAACAACCAAGTCCTTCAAAATTTGCCAAAAGAAATAAATTTTTATACATCAATCATCAACTCTTCAAATCTCATCGAGCATTCCTTTGTCATGTACAACTCTATATTTAGAACAAATGAAATGAATTTGACAAAGAACCTTTGAAGACTAGAGCATTCTGCCAAAAATCTGCATTCAGTCAACAAATCAATCGTGGAGGAAAGATTAATCTTGCATTCTTTCCTGACGAGTGCATCACTTACAACATACCCCAATTTGAACCACCAACCCCAGAGCAACATATCAAAGAGGATTTTATCCCCTTTATCACATAAAGTTTCTACTAGATGCCTACTGTTACTTGCTCTCAATGAAACAAACAAAGAAAAACAACACTAGAATCAAGCATGAATAAGAGGTTATCTAATCATTTTGAAGGTCCACATCTAGAGGAGCCTGAAATTATGAAAGAGATCCTTCAAGAATGTCAAGAAAGTCCTTCCTTTCAAAAGCTTGTGGAAAGACTCATGGAAAATCACAAAGAAAAATATCTACTCATACTCACAAGTAAAGGTGTTAAACTTCTGGAAGATTTAGACATAAACATTTTTGGAACCGGATCTCGACATTATGAATATCAAGAATGACAAAGAGAAGAGGAAGCTCATGACCCTGAACAAAACATACCTGAACAAAATATACCGGAACTGAATATACCTAAGCAAAACACCCCAGAGAAAAACATACCATTCAACACACCTTTTCAACTAAGAACTAATGCAAGGGAAGAATTTCTCCCTTAGCAAAATAATGCACCTTTGATTGCTCTTACTCAACAAATGCAAATGTTACAAATACAAATGCAAGACATGCAACAAGGGATCACAGTACAGTATTCATTAAATGAAATTTGTCCTTATCCATTTGATAGAATATTGAACATGGTGCCTTTTCCTCCAAACTCGGATGTTCCCAAATTTGACAAGTACGATGGAAAAAGTGATCCCCATGATCATGTTCGAGAATTCTGCATAATGAGTCTTGAATTTGCTCATGATGATACCTATTTGATGAGGTTATTCCCAAGAAGCTTGGGAGGACGAACAATGGAATGGTTATCCAAAATCACACCTCCTGTCAGATCATTCGATGAACTAGTCAACAAATTCATAACACAATATTCCTATAACATTCAACATGCTATCACCATGCTAGACGTCTATAACACCAAACAGAAAAACAATGAAACATTCATGGTATTCCTTCAACATTGGTGGCGTATGGTTTCAAGATATCCTCAGGATATCCCTAAAAAAAAAAATGGAAATATTCATTGACAACTTAAATAGTGAGATGAGTCACAGACTCAAACTCCAATGCATACCATATTTCACTAAATTGATTGAGAATGGCATTCAAGTGGAAGAAGCATGTGTCAAGAAAGGAGCGTTAAAATTCTTCAAAGAAGGAACAAGTTCATCACATTACAACAATCAAAACAACAACAATTTGGATGATTCTAGGTTTTGGACCAAAAATAAAAACAATGGAAATGAAGGAAGCAATGAATCAAATGATCCAAAATCTAAACAACCCATGCTCGCATTATCAGGTAATGCTCAAGCTACAAAGAATCCCAAAAGTGCTAACCCAAACACAAACACTTGCACACCGAATACCAATCAGAGTCAACCCAACACCAATAACGCAAACAACACCAACAATGCCCAAAACAAAAATAGAAATTGAGGGCCTAATAATAATTCATGGGGTAGCACCAACAATTTTCAAAAATGCATCTACACACCATTAGGACAATCACTAGAGTCAGCATTCAGAGAACTCCTGGCAAACAAAATTATCACTTTACCAGCAATCAGCAACTATGAACCACAAATCAAACCACCTTGGTGGAATGACTTGCACTTTTGTGATTTTCATCGCAACAAAGGTCATCAAACAAATGATTGCATGAGAGTGAAAAACATTGTTCAGGACATGATTGATAGAGGTGATTTAACAGTTGATGGTCTCAAGACAAATGGTGACCGTAGAGCCTTTAAAATCCTCTTCCAAACTACAACAAGGATGGAGCTTCAACCTCAAATGATACACATGGAGCTTGTATCAATCACATCTACAATAACACCATCAATCACATATCCACTATAGACAATCAAGTGAGCATCATCACAATACGAGATAAGCATGATCATGAATCTATCAACGCAACAACCAGAGCTCAAAAATATGTCTTGAAGGGACATATGTCAATGACAAACACCATACCCAAAATTCAATACGATCTAATCAACCAACTGCACAAAACTCCTGCTCAATTATCCATACTAGAGTTGCTAAAACTTTCGCCAAAACACAAAGATATATTGGAACAAGCATTATTAGAAACAAATGTACCTCAGGATCTGGATGCTGACAAATTCCAAGCCATGGTTGCTCATATGATAGGGCCTCATAATCTTACTTTTTCTGAGCATGATAATATCTCATTGAGTCATCCACATAATACTCCTCTCCATATTGAAGTCATAGTCTATAAACACTGAGTTAAATGAGTATTAATAGATGGAGGAGCTGGACTCAATATTTGTACCTTAAAACTTATCTGTGCATTAGGCTTCTCTGAGGAGTCTATTGATCTATGCAAAAAGATTACTATAAAGGCATATGATGATGAAGAAAGATCCTCTAAAGTGATAGTGATGTTGCCAATATAGGTAGGACCTATATAGAAAGATACTATGTGCCAAGTCTTAGACATAGATCTCACATACAATATCTTATTAGCTTGACCCTGGATACATGAAATGCAAGCAGTGCCTTCTACATATCACCAGTGTGTAAAATTTCCCTACAATGGATAGGATATTTCTATATCAGCTGATCATAATCCATTTCAACATTGTAATGCAATGGGGGTAGCCTAAGACAGCCTAGTTTTTCATAATTGAAAAAAACAAAATTCCTTAGCACCAGATCTTCAGCAGGAAAAGTCTACATCACTGTCTAGAGATTTCAAGCAAAAATAGAAAATCAAAGAGCATGACATGGGGGAATACTCTCTAGATCCGATGTGTTTGGCTAACTTACCAGAATCTCCTAAATCTCATGGATTACCTACCGCACCAACACATCAAGAAACTCAGCCCATCATGAAGTTTGATGGCACATTTATCCAACTTGACACTCTAGAACATGAATCAGAGGAAAAGGACATCCTTAGTTGGTTATACAAGGATGAAGAAGAAAATAATAGAGCAACTACTATGGAAGTGGTTATACCAACACAACTGTATGGAAAAGGATACTTAATCATGCAACAAATGGGATACAATGAAAAGGATCTATTGGAAAGAGTACGGAAGGTGTTACAGAACCAATAGATACTCATTCACAGTCAGGTAGAGACAAAACGGGTTTTGGTTATGAACTCACTCTCCTACCAAGAAAAACACCACGCAAATATCAAAAACCTTAGTGGAAAGCAAAGAAGAAGTACAAAGAAGAATCCTAGCAAGAGGCACTATTTGAGTCGGCAAAGAAAATACGTAAAGAATGTGAACATCACGAAAGGAAGCAACATCAAGCAGAGCCTGTCATTCAAAAGAAGGCAACATCTACATAAGTACATCATATCCTAGAACCAATATCTAATAAAGAAGAATCACCTCTTGATAACATCATTCCTCCTCAAAGAGGGACAGTATGTGAACAATTACAAAGAGTAGAAGTGGGATCTGACACAGAGTCCAAGAAAACTATCAAACTTGTATCAATTATCAAAGACTTGTTTTCACCCTACAACATACCAGTCTACAACATGGAAAGAATATGGGATACTACCTCTAAGACTGATTCCAATGAATATGAATGGGGTAACTATTGTAATATTACTGAAGATATTTGTGATTATGATAATCATACACCCATTTCTCAAAATGTACACAGCACAGAACCTAGACCACTTGAATTTGGTCCACAAAATATCTATGATGCCAAGGAAAATGAGCAGTGTCATTATGAGAAAGTCTATACAGAAGATGATACCATCGAAGACCTCGATTAAATCATTAACTTCTTTAAGACCCAGTCCAATCATGAATATACCTCCATCATGACACTTACAGCAGCTGAACTTGATCCACCTAACGACTCCTTACCGCTTGTCTTTCCTGACCTCATAGACTGGGATGAACCTAAAATTCATGATATACCAATTTTCCCAGATGACGAATCCATTATCCATTACTTGTGTACTGTTAACCCGAAAACAGACTCTACCAGTGAATAAGGTAATGACGTCTACAATCCTAGGAGTGCCAAGTCTCTTAGTCGCAAAAATGAAATCAATAAAGGATCTATTGCTGAAAACCAGTCAATGGCAGCAATGGATCACCAAAAAGTAAAAATAAAGGATGCATCTGAGGGTAAAAACCTTTTTAAGGAACCTAAAGATGGGAGATTTGACACTCTTCTAGAGCATTATCATGAGCGCTCACCCATATTAATTGAGCCCACTCAATCAATCAACATTCATACTATAGAAGTGGCCAAAAACATACACCTGGCAAAATCTTTAACAGAGGAAGAAAGATCAGACTTTATCAAATTTTTTAAAGAAAAGAAAATCAACTTTTCTTGGTCATACATAGATATACCTATGATCCATCCATAGTTAATCATACATCACTTGTCCATTACTCCAGGAGCTAAGTAGGTTAAGCAAAAACTGCAGAAGATGAATCCACATGTAGAACTCATGGTTAAAGTTGAACTCAAGAAACTATTAGATGTCAGATTCATTCGACCTATCAACTATCCAAAATGGATTTCCAACATTGTTCCAGTATCAAAACCATATGGTAGTATCAGAATATGCACTGATTTCAGAGATGTCAACAAAGCCTATCCAAAAGATGACTTTCCTTTACCCAGTATCAACATAATTGTAGACCTCACAACAGGCAATGCAATGTTATCACTAATGGATGGTTTTTTAGGCTATAATCAAATTAAGATAGCCCAAGAAGGTCAAGATAGAATAATGTTTACCTATCCTTTTGGAACGTACTATTGGAATGTTATGCCTTTTGGCTTAAAGAATGCAGATGCCACTTATCAACTACCAATGACAACAATCTTTCATGACATGATGCATACCTTCATGGAAGACTATGTGGATGATTTACTAGCTAAGTCCTTCACCAGAGTAGAACATCTAAGCATCTTAGAAAATATTTTTGATAGATTAGAGAAATTCCAAGTTAGGCTCAACACTAAGAAGTGTGTCTTCGAGGTTACATCAGGAAAGCTACTAGGCTACATAGTTTTAGCTAAAGGTATCAAAGTGGATCCAGCAAAGGTACAAGCCATTATGGAGATGCCACCACCAAAGAACATCAGTCATCTTAGATCTCTACAAGGATGAATCTAATCAATTTGGTGATTCATTGCTCAACTAGTAGATAAAAGTCTCCCATTTAACCATTTGCTACATAAAAATGTGTTGTTCAGATGGGAAGCCAAATGTGCAGAATCTTTCTATCAAATCAAATAGTATCTAATGAACCCACTAGTTCTAGTACCACCAATAGCAAGGAAGCCACTCATTCTCTACATTTCAAAAACAAATATATCATTGGGGGCATTCTTAGCACAAGAAGATCAATAAGGCAAGGAACAAGATATATACTACATCAACAGGACATTGAACATATATGAATTAAACTATACATTCACTGAGAAAGCTTATCTAACAGTAGTTTTTTCCTCTCAAAAGTTTAGACATTACATGCTAGTGCACACAATTAAGCTAGTGGCAAAAATTGACCCTCTCAAATATCTACTTAGCAAGGCAGCTCTTATCGGCAGATTGGCTAAATGGGTCATGATTCTCAGTGAATTTTCGAATACAACACAAGTAATATCATGCTAGATTAGTGACATGATCTATACAGATGAGGAGGCTACAAGATTTTTCTTTTAGATCAAAACTCCCCCTGACCTAAAGCTCTAAGCTTAATTTCTAGAGGAAGAGGTGCCTACACTAGATTCTAGTACTTTAGGCTCACTTGCTTTGTTCCCATTCTTCATTCTCCACACCAAGTTTTCCTTCTTTTTTGATTCATCACTCTTCATTGCACTCTTTTCAATAGATTTTTCCTCATTTCATTTCCTACATTGGTTAGCATAATGTCTTGGTTGATTGCACTTAAAACAACTAGATATTTTCTTCTCAAATCTTACCAAATGAGATCTATATTTGCATTGACTAGCTTTGTGTCCATAGATATTGCAATTGTAATAATGTCCTTGAAAGTTAAAACTTATTTGCAGCAATCAGGTTATAACTTTGATTCACAACATGATTCCTACAAAGGCTTTTGTTATGTCCAAACATCTTGCAATTATAACATTGAATGCTTCTATAACTCACTGATATGTATCCAAATTTATTGCATTCAAAACAATAGCCATTAGAAGATGGGTACCTTTGTGCATTGGGTTGTCGAGTTGATGGTTTTCTTGCATTTGATTTTTTATTTTGGGATTTCTTCTTATCTTTTGACTTCTTCTCTATATCAACTTTGATTTGTTCTCATCTTTTGACTTCTTCTCTGTATCAACTTTGACTTCCTTAATTTCTTCTTTAACATTCTGATTTGAGTACACATTGGTCTTGTAGCCAAGTCCAGTTTTGTCTAACTTAACTTGTTGTATGCTGATTAAATTTCCCATGAGCTTTCTATTGTCAAGGATCTTGTTCTCAACCTTTTGATTCCTCACTTCTTGTTCATGATTTTCATATTCTTTAGATTTCAATTGTAATGTCTCTTTTAGGAAGTTCTCTAACTTGTCCTTTTTCTCTATCTTCTACATTAGGTCTTCGATGGTCTCATTTGCTTGATTCAACTGATTGTTAACCTCATTATGTCTCAACTTAAACTTTTGGATTTTTTCTCTCACCTTCTATACACATTCATTTGCAATCTTCATATTTTCCTTCAGTTCTTCATTATTTGATTCAACACTTTCCAAATCTTCAAGGGTTGTCTTCAATTCTTCATCCATCAGAAATTCTTCATCCAAGTATATAGGTTTCATGGCTCAAACAACATGGATCTCACTCAAGTGGTTAGGCTTTCCAAGTATGGGACTAAAGCTTTGATACCAATTGTTGATCAGGTTGAAGGCACTAGAATGCTAAAAGGTCGAGTGAATCATTATTCCCACTTAAATAAAACAAAAACTTTTTACCAATTGAAACTGTCCTCAAAATTAAAACAAATAATGTTGAATAAACAAGAAGAACACAACCACAAGATGAACACCCAAATTTGTATGTGGAAAACCCAAAAAGGGAAAAATCATAGAGAGTGTTAACTCTTAGGAAAATATAACTAGTTATAGTTGTGTTTACAAATAGGTGGCACACTACTGGGTGGCTAACTATTAGACTGCTCACTGCAGATACAAACGAAATGTCTAACTACCAAAATGCTCACTACAATTGAAAGGGTTGAATTGAGAAATTTTGCATCTCCAAATGCATGGGATCAGTTCCAAGTTAAGATCATATTGCAAACCTTAGACTTTACAAAAGATCCGATTAGAGATCTTTGTACTACTATTTTCTAGCACGTCTAGTCAAGGACTACTACACTATTGATTTCCTTCATTGTCCGCAACTCTCACATATAGTGCTTCTTTTGCTAACAAGTATCTTCTGCACATCACACACACTCACTCTTGATCAATTTTTTTCTCATTCATTATGTAGCATCATAAAATTGTGACCTTACAATTTTGAACCACATTTGGGTCTTCGCATTGGCTGACAAATCCCTAGGCCTAACTAGAGACCCGAGACATGCTCAAAACACCAAAAACTTGCACCTCACACTGCTCTTTCTCTCTGCCTATCCTAAATTAGGGAAGGAAAGGGGTGTGGCACCCCTATCCCCCCTAGGAAAGGGGCATGGTGCCCCTGTCCTCCTGAGATAGGGGTGTGGTACCCCTATCCCTGCCCTATTTTGGGGCTCCCTTGATCTATTGTTGCATTGGGCTTGACAATTGCGAGCAGGAAATTTTTTTCCTATGTCGGCCTAAGATGGAAAATCAATCAATAACCCTAATTGGCAAGTACATAAAGAGCATTTTCCCCTCCTATTTGCACAAGTGAAATTCAACAAGTTAGTCGATGATAAGCAAAATTGATCACAAGTGAAATCAAGTGCAAACATTCAAGTATCCATTGAGCATCTCAAATGTCCCTTCCAAGGCTAGGTGCTGCATTCAAGTTGAGGATTAAACCATTGGAGAGGATATCTCTTTCAATATTCAAGACATTCTATTCGACATATCCTTCAAACAACTCTATCAACATTTCAATTGCATCCTCTCTTGAGGTTAATTCTACTTTAGACATTTCCTTTCACTTTCTTGCAAGTATTTTTCATTGTTTGGTTAATTCCAAACTAGGGTTTGACTTGAAGGAAAACCCCCAATCCCAATAAGATTTCCTCTCTTTTCTGTGTGTAGGTTGTAGGTGCACAATTGTAAATGTAGGTTTAGGCTTCATTTTCAGAGATGGAGAAAACCTTTTTGGCACGTGAATTTTTTGGAAGACCGAGTACACTTTCAACCTGGTCCTAACAAATTTCACTCAAATTTATAGGGGAGATTCATCTTGATATTTTACTACTAATTCCAAGTGCACATCTTCATCCTGCATCTCTATCTCAAGATATAATCGTTTCTTTGTCATCTCCATGCTTAGTTTCAATTCACTTAATTCAACTTGACTATTTTAAAAGAGGTTTACTTTACTTTCCAAATTCATTGTCAATTCATTTAGCATTCAATCTCTCTCCATTGAGATTGGATCTATTGAATTCATCCACCCCTCTTTTAAATGTAATGTGCATGAGAAGTTGAAGGGAATCCTTTGTGAAACTTTCACTCCTTTCTTGAGGAGGGTAAAGCTTTCCACTTGATCTCCTCTCATCACATTTTCACCCCATTATATTTTTGTGAACCTGACATCTTACATGCTTGACATTCAAAATTATTGCATATTTTTCACTTACAAGTTTAATTTTCTTGCAATTTACAAAACCTAGTGGTTAATTCAATCAAACCCTAGTTGTTAAAATTGAAATTGAACTTGTGTTTTGTAAAAATTGCTATCTATTGTTTTAGAACTGAGAATTGCATTGCTTGTCAAATTCAATTTCTTCATTGTCTTGTTTAATTTGCAAATCAAATTTACAAAATTAACTAGTTAATTGACAAAACCCTAATTTTCAAAAAGCAACTTGAACTTGTGCAAAAATTTGATTTAGATTTAATTTTCAGATTTGGAACTATTTTGAGATTTGTCCTCTTGCCTAAAAATCAAAATTTCAATTTCCCTCCTTTTTCCAAAATTTAAAATTTCAAATTTAAGTGGTTAGATCCTAAAACACTAATTTTCAAAATGACTTGGATTTTGTGTAAATTTCAATAAATTTCAATCAATTTCAGTCTTCTAAATATTATTTAAGGTGGCATTATCCATTCGGTTTAACCTTTTTCAAATTTGCAATTCAATTTCTTATCTTTTTCAAAACCCTAATAGGGTCCTATTTTAACATTCAAACCTTAATTTCATCTATCTAAAATTCGTAAAATTAACCAATTTTTTGGGGTTAGCTCTAAAATCATTGTAACTTCCATCCTTGAAAATTTATGATAACAGTGGATGGACAAGGTGCACTTTCAACCTAGTCCTTGACTTTTTTTCCAAAATTTTGGGAGACTATTATGACATTATTTAATTTGCTTAAATCCAAAAAATGGCTGATTTTTTCGAATTTGGATCCCTCTAAAATAAAATAAAAATCCCAATTTCAACATCACAACCTTCAAGGAAACATTTTAAATTAGGTGGCTAATTATAATCTGCCCTAGATTTAAAATCTTAATTTTGTCAATTTTAATTTTGAAATTAAGTGGTATCCCATTGGCCCTAATTTTAAATTTTAATTTCTTTTTATTCATCATAAATTTTCTTGGAGATTTTGTCATTCTTTTTTCCACAAAGTTCAAATTGAATTTTGCATTATTCAATTTTGTAAACTTTGTTCCCAAAAAACAAAATTCAAATTCAAAATTTAAATTTTCCCTCTAGTGCATGAGTGTTACAACTATTAGTCCTTCCTACACTATCCCCGTTAGATGAAGCATTATCATTAAGGCTTCCCAAGGTTATAGGGAGGCAACCTAGTTTGCCATAAATTTGGTTTCTTTGATGGTTTGCTTCTATCCTTTTTTGTTTTCTTATCTCACCTTCCTCAAGTTCACAAAGTAAGATTGCTCACTAAATCCTTGCAGGGGTTTAGGACACACACACATTCACTCTCTTTTAGCAAAACCACCCATCTTTTTTGGTTTAGCAAACTTTTCCCTATGGTTACACAATGTCTCATTTTCAAGCTTGTAGCCTTCTAGATCTTTTCCCAGTTCTCAGCAGTTTCCTTCCCCTACAAGTTATCTCCTTCAAATTATTGATACCTAGTCAGACTATCACCAAGCTCGCCTAGGCTTAGTATGCAAAAATGGGGATTGCCATTTCCTAGTCTCTCTCAAATGAAAACCTAGTGTACATTTCTGGCTCTGCTTGACAATCTCCAAAGATCTTGTGGAGTTTCAAGTCAAAGCCATTTGATTATTACAAATAGGGAACAAAAACTAAAAAGGAAATCTTTATTTATAGATCCCAGATTTTTTCACGAGTTCAAACCAGCAACACATAGAACAGAGAAATGAAATAATTACATTAACAACTTACATGAAATGAACAAAAATGAAACTCTAATTGAAAACTAGAAAATGGACTTCTCTATTGCATTTCAAAAAAACAAAATGTGTTCTCTGAGGCAATCGACAAATAACGATCAATGATTTAAGATCAAAGATCTATGATTAACCATAGCCTCTTACAGATGCCTATTGGGTCTTTTTGTACATACATCCTCTATTTGGAACTCCTCCTATTGAATGAGATAAATCTCATTGCCAACCATTTCCATTTGTAACTACACCAATGGTTTGAAATTTAACCATCTACGATAGTTTACACTGATGAGAAACATAATATCCCACATGCACCAAGAAGTTGGGTCGGTTCATATTCATAAACAATGACAAGACCATCTTCAGTGTCCAAGTGTTTACCTTTTGGACTTTGGTTTGAGTGCACACCTACAGTCGATCTCTACTCCTTCGGCCATCGGTAAGACCACAAATGCATTGCTCCAATCTCCCGATGAACCAGTAGAGGACTCCTCCGATAGTCAATGACATCCCGATCATTCGATCTTCCTTGATCTACTTGATCTTTATCTCAACTGAACTACTCTCTCTTTTGCCATGGTGTTACTTCCTGGTTTGTCTACACATCCAGCTAGGCACCACCTGACGTACCACTAAACCACCACCTCACCAGTTGCTATGTCATGGGGGATAAATAGCGAGTATATTCATCATGCAGTATAGTGACAATCATTCGATCATCCTAGACTTGCTCACCCATTAACTTGCCTGAGTTGCTCTCTTGTCGAGTCCCACCACTTGGTCACCAAGTCATGGGGAATAACTTTCATGCATCTCTCCATTGCGGTATAGCAACCGCCATTGATCCACCTTCAACCTGAACAGTCATTAACTCGCCTTTTATTTGCACGTACTTTATCACCAAGTCGTGAGGTTTATCTGGCGATCATCTTCCCATTGCAGTATAAAGACAGTTGTTGGATCATCCATGATCACCATCCGAATATAGGTCAAGTTAATCATCAGGGTAACATGAAACCGCTCCTTCTGATACCTAATACAACCACTCCAAACTCTAGCAAACTCATCAGGGTAAGACTTGCCGATTGGGGGTAGGTCTTATCGATAAGAGAAATTTTAAAAACTACAATTAAACAACCATACAAATGGACTAGAGCCAGTCCTTATGTATTTACATGACCACTGGAAGGTCTCACAAGCCAAAATTGGTTAAGGGCATTTCAACCCTTAGGTGCTCCTGCACCACAAGGTGTAATTCCCAAAGAGATGGAGCCTAATTTGGGTGAATTCTTCAATGAGGATAATGCTAATTATTCCCATGCTAATAACATCCCTATCTACCCAATTGATGATTTCAATGATGAAGAAGAATCTTTGACTAGAGTTTCCATAGATCAACTTTCAAAATTGGACAATCAATTCGACAACTTTCAACAACGGATGTCCCAAGAATATCCTAATAGTGAAGCTCTTCCATTAATTGAAGGTATTTAAAAGTGATAAGAATGGAATTGATATATTATGTGGTATTTCTCATATTGTTGATTCTAATGTCCTGCATATAAAGAGTTGTGTTGAGGACTTAGGTTATTCACAACCTTCTACACAAATCAATCATTCTATTTATTTGACCACTTCAATGACTAGCATTTCTACTTTCACTTCAAACATCATGGATACATCAACTCAAAATGTCATACCTACAACCATTAGTCATGGGGGAAATTCCTCTTCCTCAAGAAATCCTCCATCTTTAGCTATACCTTTAATGAGTATTCCTAATGTCTCTCAACCAATCAATATGACACAAGGGGGCATTTCATCCATTTTTTTTGTCCCTCCTTTCAGTGTTCAATTTCCTACTCAATCATAGCCTATGCTTAATTACCATAGTATTCCACCACCTTATTCTAAATCAATGCCTTCTTACAATAACATAACACCACATTCTCAATCAAACATGTCTCACATAAATTATTCAACTGAAGCAACCATTAATAACCTTGCTCAAACTATGTCATCATTGCAATAACAAATCACTTCTATGAGTCAGTCCAAGTTTAGTGTGCCCACACTTGATGTTGTGAGCCCACTTTCTCTTGATATTGTTAGAGTTTTCCCTCCTAAACATGTTGAATTCCCTCAATTGGAACTCTATAATGAAAAAGTGATCATTTAACACATGTCATAATATTCCAAACTTTGTGTATTGGCTTTGCTTATGATCAAAGATTACTTGCCAAATTATTTACTAGAAAATTAAGGGAGTGAGGATTTGAGAATAGAGGAAAGGTGGTAATATTTATCTATCCCTCTACTTTAAAATAAAGGGGGGTTGTATTTTATCAAAGCATCATTACCGTAGTCATATTTGCATCTTTTGGGCTCTTAACCTGCTTCACTACACCCTTCAACTAGTATCATCGGGTTACTGGCCTTATGACTTGCCTACATACATGCTCCTAACTAAGGCTTTACAATGGTTTTTTTTTGCCTTAATATTCTATTACTTCTTTTCAACGATTAGAAAATGCTTTTATTGAACAATTTCAAAATAACATAGGACCTAAAATCACTTTGACTGATTTAATGCATTGTAAACAAGGTGTTAAAGAAAAAGTGATTGATTTCATTGGTAGATATAAGCATTTGTGTTCTCAAATTTCTTTGACAGTGCTTGATAATGACATTCAAAGAATTTTCATTTCTAATTTGCAAAAAGATATTAGGGAGAAACTTATCCTTTCTGAGATTACTTCCTTTCTGTAGTTGTAAAAGACACTTCATAATTATCAACTGACTATGATTCAACTAGAGAAATCTACTCCTATGGCTCTTGATAAGGGTGAGAGTACTCAACAACCATTTGTGAAGTTCAAACTGAGTAAAGGCTTCATCAAATTCAATGACACAATCAACAACAACAATGTGAATGCTACAACAGGTGTGCCTCCTATTTCTAAATTTTTCAAAAGAGAAAGACAATTTACTCCTTTGAATGAATCATTGCATAGCATTATGTCTTAGTTATTATAGAGAAATGTTATCAAATTTCCTCCAATAAAACCAATTGACCCTTCTAAGGCAGCCTCACCTTACTTTGATAATAATTTTTTTTGTCAATTTCATCGTCAACTTGGTCATGATATTGAGAATTTTTTTGCATTAAAAAGTAAGATTCAAGACTTGATTGATAATAATATTGTATCTCTGGAAAGTGTGAATGCTAAGGGAAACAAACTAGTATCTCCTCCTAATCAAAATCTTAAGATTTTCACTAATCCTTTACCCTTTCATACATCTAATGTGATTAAGATTGAACATACCTCTTTCTCTCCCTCTAATTTCACTACCATGGCTCAAAATTTGGTGAATATGATAGAGAAAAAAGAAACATCTAAGGATCCATGTATCACATTTGACCCTAGTCAGACCACTAGAGCAAGCGATGGCGTCATATACATAGTTGCGAAGATTCAAGAAAAACCTTGTCGAGGTGTTTTTATCGATCCCTCTTCCATGGTTATTGTTATCATTGAGGAATATCTTTATAATTTATATTTGCATAAACCAATCTATGATGATACTAGTATGCTCATTAACCTATTTGATGGATTTTATTATCCTACCATTGGTTCTATCACACTCCCTATTGAGGTTCAGACTAAATCTATGGAAGTCAACTTTTTTATCATTCCTTCCTCTAAACAATTCTATGTGAAGTTAGGATACCCTTGGCTATATTTCATGAATGTTATTTCTTCTCCAATCCATAAGTGTTCAAAATCTCCCCACAATGGATAAATCATAACTTAACCATAGCTTATTTTGACCAACCTAAAGAAGCCCAGGTGTTCCTATTGATTACTTTTGGCCTCAACAATTTCAATCTCTTCCACCAAGAAGTGATGCTCTCTTTAAATCCTATCAAAAATAAAAGAAAGATATGATATTATCATTAAGCCAACCTCACACTCCAAAACTTGATATTCCCATTATTCTTCCTTTGATGAATAGAACTAATCTTCCTCCTAAGGAACATTCACAACCTATTCCTATGGAAGAAACTATGCCTTCTCCTAAGAAGAACAATAATTTTCCTCCTAAGGTTAGACCTATACCTCTTCCTCATGATGGACCTAGTCTCCTTCCTACACCAAACATTCCTCCTTTATATGGTGTAGTTCCACCTCCTTTCTCTTATAGAGAGAAGATACTTTCCTCTCCTCTTGTTCAACCTAGGAGACATCAACCTAAACCTCCAACTACCAAAGATGGGAATATTCCTCTTTCAACAAATATTCCTCCTTCTTCTCATTCTTTTGCTAAGACTTGACATAATCATTGTGTGAAAGAACACCAACAAAAGCATTGTGCTCAAGCTCATGAAGTTGTTCCTCAAAATATTCAATCTCCCAAAACTCCAATAGTTGACATGATTCCCTTTTCTCCTAAGCAAGATGTTGAACCTAAATCTCTAAATCATAAGTTGCAAAAAAAATGTGATGGTTTTACTTCTATTCATGTTCGTGCTCCTCTTTCTATAAATCTTGATGAAGAGATAGGCAAAAATATTAATCATGATGGTAATACAACTCCTAATGCTTGTGATAGTGAATATGAATATGTTGATGTTGACAAAAATTAATTTGCATAATTTTTTCAAAAGCCTTAATCCTAGCTCCTCAAAATGAATAAAGATACTTAGCACATGACCATAGTCCTTGTTTTTATCTTGTGATAGATCCATCTACTATGCTCAATCTCACTCCTCTGGCATGTTTCCCTCCTTCCCAAAATAGTGATCAGCAAGATCGGGAGGTGGATGTCATTCTAGACTAGCTACATTAGCACCATAGATCCTCTATCTCTCTCTCTCTCTCTCTCTTTTCTTTCTCTTTTGTGACCATTCTTCTATGTGTGTCCTTGTTCTCCTATTTTCCCTAATGATGTCTACTTGAGGATGATGCAAAGCATTGCGATCTATGTTGGTCTCTTTCATGTTGACTCAAAACACACATGTGTTCCCTTTCTTCCAAGGTGGTTTCCTTTTTTGGGGGAATGAGGACTCTTCTATGCATTTATACATGATATACATGAGTTATCATACAAAATACTAACCCAAAGGAAAGAGAAACCACCTCGTTCTATGTGTTTTGTGCTCATTATCCTTGGGTTTATTCCTCA
This sequence comes from Cryptomeria japonica, assembly GCF_030272615.1. Taxonomy (NCBI): domain Eukaryota; kingdom Viridiplantae; phylum Streptophyta; class Pinopsida; order Cupressales; family Cupressaceae; genus Cryptomeria; species Cryptomeria japonica. Next base: position 143,180,840 of record NC_081415.1, read on the forward strand.
ATTGGGGGCTAAATCCTCATGTTAATGTTCTTCCTCTCTTTCTCTCTCTTGGGTGTATCCTACCTTAAATAAATCATTCCTAATAAGGTGTGTGTGATCTCTTTAATGTGGTGCCATATACTCCACTCATATTCTCCTTCTTGATACTTGGAGTTACTTAGAGAACTTTGTCTTTTCTTTGTAATTTTTGGTATCCTTTGTTTTTCATGACTCATAGTGAGGGGAACCTTGCTACTTCCAGTCATGGTTCTCTCCCTTTTGATCTTCCCTTTTACTTTGTCAATAAAAGTCATAATATCCTTAGTCCATTGGGGGCTTGGTGTATCTTGCCTCCTTGACATGGTGAAAGTCTTTCAATCTTATTTCCTTGTACTTTATTCATAGTATTGGCATACACTTATACTCTCACTAAAGTGTGGGCTAAATGTAGAATCATAAAATTTTGACCTTGCAATTTTTTACTACATTTGGGTCTTCACACTTGTAGATGAATCTCTAGGCTTGTCTGGAGACCCAAGACATGCTCAAAACACCTAAAAATGCACCCCCCACTGCTCTTTGTCTTTGCCTGTCCTAAATTAGGGAAGGATAGGGGCATGGTGCCCCTGTCCTCCTAAGATAGGGGCATGACACCTCTATCCCTGCCCTATTTTGGGGATCCCTTGACCTATCCTTGCATTGGGCTTGTCAACTGCGAGCGAGAAAAAGTTTTCCTATGTCGACCTAAGAGGAAAAATGAGTTAAAAACCCTAATTGGCAAGTATATAAGGATCATTTTCCCCTCCTATTTTCATAAGTGAAATTTATCACAAGAAAAATTAAGTGCAAGCATTCAAGCATTCAAGCATCCATTGAGCATCTAAAGTCTCCCTTCCAAGGCTAGGTGTTGCATTCAAGTCAAGGACTCAACCATTGTAGAGGAGATCTCTTTCAACATTCAAGACATTCTATTCCACATATCCTTTCAAACAACTCTATCAACATTTCAATTGCATCCTCTCTTGAGGTTAATTCTACTTCAGACATTTCCTTTCACTTACTTGCAATTATTTTTTATTATTTGGCTAATTCCAAATCGGGGCTTGACCTGAAGGCAAACCCCCAATCCCAACAACATTTTCTCTCTTTTCTGTGTGTAGGTTGTAGGTGTGCAGCTATAATTACTGGTTTAGGCTTCATTTTCAAAGTTGGAAAAACCCTTTTTGGCGCATGGAGTTTTTGTAGGACCAAGTACACTTTCAACCTAGTCCCAACAAATTTCACTCAAATTTACAAGGGAGCTTTGTCTTGACATTTTACTACTAATTCTAGGTGCACAACTTCATCACGCAATTCTATCTCAAGATATAATCATTTCTTTGTCATCTTCATGCTTAGTTTCAATTCAATTAATTCAACTTGTCTATTTTAAAAGAGAGTTACATTACTTTCCAAATTTATTGTCAATTCATTTAGCATTCAATATCTTTCCATTGAGATTAGATCTAGTGAATTCAACCACCCCTCTTTTAAATGTAATGTGGATGACAAGTTGAATGGAATCCTTTGTGAAACTTTCACTCCTTTCTTGAGGAGTGTAAAGCTTTCCACTTGATCTCCTGTCATCACCTTTTCACCCCATTACACATTCATCAATCATATATATATATATACCAAAGTGCACAAATATAAAATATTATGTTGGTGAATCCCAACATGTTATCAATAAGCTCATGTTAGCCTCTGCAATATTTCTACAAAATTCCTTTACATACTTCCAATTATCAAAGCATATACCATGATTCTCAAAAAGGGGCAGGGGTCATCTAGACCCAAGAGAATGGACCTGTCACCACAAGATAACACTCATTGTCTCCAAAATATAGACTCCACACGTACCAATGAAACCACAATAAAAAAAATTGCAAAGACATACTTCTGATAGATACCAAAGATGCAAGCTGCTGACATCAGGACACATAATTGATACTAGGATCAACCAAAATCTGTAACACCGAGATACCAGGGTCAATGAGAATCCAATGGGACCTCAAAGGGTCATCATCCAAAAATGTCCATGTTGCAAAATAACATCTAACCAAAAACTGTAACATCTAAACTGTACATACATAACTGCAACATTTTGCATAATATCCATATCGTCTAGACTAATATGTAGGCCTGCATACATTGTTCAGTATAGAATCAAATGACTGGTTTGGCATCAATGGCAACATTATTCACAAAAGTCTAACAAATAGTTATTGGTAAATATGAACTTAAGTTGATAAAATGTTTCGGCCATTGTTTGAAACATTAAATTTCACAGATTAATTTAACATAAAAAGAACACACAAGCTGTGAGAAATAACAAAAAGACATATCTCCACCAAATCTTGAAATTCAAATTCTAGGCTAAAGTTGACATAATAAATAAAAACAATTATTAGTCATGGAATCTACCCAAGGTAATGCTTCCACTATAGTTAAAAAAAAACAATTAGACAAGGTGAATTGGATGAAATAAATACAACATAGTCATGGCATCTTAACCAAAGGTATAGTTCAGTTCTACTTTGAAGAAAAAATATTAAGTGAATTTAAAATATACACCCATTGGTCTAGCCAGAAGTATGTTTCTACCATTATTAAATAAAAACTTCATAGTGTGACATAACCAAATAAATAAATGATACACATAGAATCTACACTCAAGGTATGTTACACATTAGTTATTTAAAAAAAAAAAAAAACTTAAACAAAGAAATTAAATAGAGAATTTAGGGCCTTAGTGGGACATTTTATAACAATGTTGGCTAGTATGTTGTTTGATATGATTTTCAAGATCTAATGCATCTACATATTTCTTTTGGGTGTGTGAATAGTGTTGGCCATTTGGAGGAATGGATTATGTGTTGCATTTATGTGTTTTCATTGATGTCAATACTAGTTGTTTGGATGCTTTACCGACACCCTTCTGGTCTCGGTAGGTTAAGTGGTTTCTGGTTAACTTGGATCTCGTATGATCTAGTAGGCTCTGGTATAATTTGGTAATGGAATTGGCTTGTTCATGATACTTATACTCATATTTGGTTAGTTGGTTTTGCTTTGGTGATTAGTTACTATCCTGCTTGCTTAGAAGATTGGTTTCCAGTTCCAGTGAGCGTTTCACCAGTAGAGCTTTTGATGGAGATCTTTGATAAATTGCATAAGTGGTGTTGGTGTAGCTTTTGATGGAGTTTCAAGATGTTGTTGGTGATCATTTTCGAGACTTGGCGGCTGGAGATCATGTTCAAGACTTGGTAGTTGGAGATCACTGTTGAAGGGTGTGGACCTATACTTGGTCTCAGTTGATCTAGGTTATGGACCAGCTTTAATGTAACATGTGGATAGGACCTATTGATATATTTTCCAGATGTCTTATGTATTGACATTACTTGTTTTTTTCTAAGGCCGACATGATTTGTAATTATGTAATTGGTTTATTATCTGGTGGCTGACTTGATTGTTTATGATTGAGGGCTTGTATAAATAGATGTAAGATCTCATTGTAGATCATCATTGTTAATGTAAGAGGTCATGGTCAAGGAATGTAATGTGTGAATAAATGTAATATCATTCAGGTAGAGGAGTAGGTCGATCATTGGATATCGAATTGGGTTTATGTAAGAGGATTTAGTCCATTAGTATTGAGCTTAACCAAAACTATACTCTGGCATAGGAGATGCTATTTTTTTCAGTTCAACACTTCTCCAGATTCTAGCTTGGATTTATATGTAATCAGTGAGGCTCCTTTTGTGATGAGTAGTGTGCTCTAGGTTGTAAGCCTTCCTGCAAGTGCAGGCTCCTCATATATTGTAATATCTCTTGATATGGCTAGTGGATTGATATTGTGGGTCACAAATCCCACTGTGGTTTTTCCTCTTTGAGGTTTTCCAAATATAAATCTATGTTTTATGATTCTCATTTATGTGTTTGGCTTATTGGTTGCTTTACTTCTTTCAATTTTGTTTATACTGGTATACCGGTTGGTGTATGAATGTTTTGTTAAGGCTAAAATCTACTATTCTGGTATAACACTGATTCACCCCCCCCTCAGTGTTATTGGTCTCCATCAAATAGTGTTATATTAATATTTAAAAAAGAGACCTACCACTTGTTCTATGCAATTTACTTTGGAAAGGAGAAAAATAGATAAATCTTGTTTGGAACAACAAAATTGAAAAAAAAAATTGTCATTGTTCTTTGGAAGAGAGATGAAAAATACTAGCATTGCAAAAAGTAGAATGGAATCATCCAACAAAATGACAGGGCATGATTCCCAAAATGTGTGACCTTTAAACTCGAAAAAACTTATAAATTCCTCATGCACCCAACTTGTTGGCTATTGGATGCCATTGCCAATTTTTGTTTTAGGGCTCGACATGGATGTAAATTATTATTGAAAATCCTATCGCCCACAAAATATTATTAAAAATTCCTAACCCTATAATTTATTAATCAAAATCCAAAACTTGTAAATTTCTTTCGAATATCAGACTATTTTCCAAAACTCTGGCACTGTTAATTTCTATTTGAAATGTTGGCACTGTAAATTTCTATTTGAAATGTTGACACAGTAAATTATTTATCATACCTGATACTATAGATATTTTACTATAACTCTAACCCTAAAATTATGTTACAAAGCCCTAGCATGGTATGACTCAAGCTCTTCAAAATATTCCACTTAAAATTTTAGATGCTCGAAATTAATAATAATAATAATTATGTTACATGTATCAACTTTTGATGCACAAACTAATGGCACAAGTAGGCAATAAAACCACCCATAAAATTATTAATACTTCAAATATCAATGCACAAATTAATCCCACGGTGATTAATAAACAAAAATTGTACAAATTAATGGCATTGTAAATAAGGATTAATAATATATATGTCAAAAATAAACCCGAGCAAAATATCCAACACCCAATGATAAAAAAAAAAAAAAGAAAAAATTTAAAACAGTTTAATAGAAAGAAATATAAAACTTTAGCAAAATTCAAGAAATTCATATAAATAAATAAAAATTCAAGTTACCAAAATGGATTAATACTCATTTCTATTGACATGAAGACATTAGTCTCCTACCTATATAGGTAGGGACTAATAAAATTAGAAAAGAGAAAATTGAAATATAAAATATATATATTTATTTTAAAACAATCATTAACTTATTTATAATTTAAATAAGTAAAATATATTCAAAAGAATCAAAAAGTAAAAATAGATAAATTAGAAATAAAATAAATGGATAGACTTTCTAAAAGCACCATTCTTTTAACTATAAATTTAAGAAAAGTAAAATTTGGAATGAAAAAGGTATATTTATTTCTTTAAAATAAGAATTAATTTATTGTTTAAATAAGTGAATTATTTATTTCTCAATCTAGGAATCACTCAATTCCTTGAAAAACTATAAATATTTGGTGACTTCTTTGATTCTATTTCTTATTTTTATCTCCTCTTCTTCACTAATTAACAACTTCTTCACTTCTTCCCTTATACAATTTGTCTTCTTCCCCATAGCAGCAACATCTAGAACATAGCTATAAATAAGGTCAAACTTATCTATATTCATTCTTGCATTATATTCTTTCAATTGCTTCAAGATTTTAATTATATTTTTCTCTATAGTTCTAATTCAAGTTATAAACCACTCTATTTCTTTATTATTCATGAATACCATGGTTATTGAGGATCTACCTATCTCAATACTAGGGTTTTTTTATCAATTTCAGCCCACTTGATACACTCTCCTAATCCTTCTTGCACTTCTAGGCCTTTGAATTATCTTTTCTTTTAGTCCTAGGATTGTTTCAACATTCTTTATGTAGCGTCATAAATTGTACATGCTTAATTGGGTAGTACAATTCCACGCTTAGGTTATCACCTACTTTAGTGTGTTTGCATCTTGTCTTTAAAATTCAATTTAATCATTTAATTAATTAATTAAATTAAATCTAAAGTTTTCTTTCATCCCTCTACACATCATAAAATTGGGCCCTTTATCCTAAGTGTGCCCCCTTTTTATTTTATTCTTCCAATTAATCATTTCATCAAATACCCTAATTATGCCTTATTTTGACCTTCAAGGCCCGATTTCGCATATCTAGACATCTCAAATTCCCATATAATCTTGGAATTCTCTTTAAAATCACAATATCTTTCTTCCTAAAAAATTTGGCAAAAATTTGGTCAGACCGTGTGTTTGGACCAACATGGTCCCAACTTTTTGTCCCCCAATTTTGAGAGCATGTTTTGGTGGTATTTTAATATTCAAATCCAAGAGATTGGCAAGCAATATTATTTCTAAGTTAGCCTATGACTCAAAACAAAGTTACAGTCTCATACATAAAGCCTTCTTTTCCTTATTTAAAGGATCTAAGATCTAGCGATTGAAGGAGCCTCTTATGAAGTGAAAGTGTAGGTTATGTGAATTCTATAACAAAAAATCAAGCATTCATCAATAATTCACCAAGACTACCTCAAGCATTTTCAACATCTCTTAGGAGATTTGAAGATATGAAAGAATAATAGAAGATCGCCATCTAATGATTGGTTTGTATCTCTCCCTTAGGGTTTGGTATAGATTCATTTTGCTTTCATGTGTTTGTATAAGCTTCATTTTAAGATTTGCATTCATTCTTTAGATCTCCAGTTCATTTCTAATTTGAAGCATTTACATTTACAATCATTTAGGGTTTTCTCTCCAAAGCGCAGGGTAGAACTCTAGATTCTTTATTACTTTCATTTAGGATCTTGCATACACACAAGATTCTTGCACACACATGTTTAATACATTATAAATTATTTGTGGAGGTGGAAACCACCAAACTAAGGGTTTTGACTAAGGCAAAGCCATATATAGCCACTCATAACATAATTTTCCCCTTTTTTTGGTGTGTAAGTTGTAGATCTAAGGACAATATAGGGTTGGAAAGGATAGAGGAGACTGAGACAAGGAAAACTACCTTTTGAAGATTTTTTTAAACAATCTCAGGACTAGGGTGCTACGAAGGGACCACGGTGCCAGAAAGACACTGGGGCACTAAGGACCTGGGCACTCCACCCTAGTCCCAACAAATTTTCCCCAATTTTTAGCTGCACACTTTTCTCCTCTTTTCTAGGTTAGATCCTAGCTTGTGGTTGTGTTTGATTTTTTTAGCACTGTGTTTTCATCATTTCATTCCAATAGACTTAGTATTCGGAAGTTCCAAACCTAACTCAGAATTACACAATTTCAACTCAAACAAAAGCAAAAATATGACCTCAATCAGCATTCAACCCTCTTCCTAATATAATTGAATTTGGATCCATTGAAGATTCATCCTCCCTTTAATGTTTCTGTTGATTTTGCTAATTGGTGGTTTAAATTACATGGTGTGACCCTTGTTCTACATTTTTACCATCATATTTTGGATCATATTTTGTACATTTTCCCTTCATTACAACAAACAAATAGAAACCCCAAGAGGTATTCCTTGACTCTCTCTTTTCTCACAATAAGTAGCCAAATTGAACAATCTCCCTAGGCTCTTTTGTATTCCTTTGTGTGTACATCAGAGCGGGGTTAGGCCTTAGTCACCTAATTCCATTTTTATGCATCACATTTTGGTGAAGCTGATGTGAATACTTTTAATTCTTATTTATATTCTCAGATCTGAGTGTTTATGCTATTTTCATTTACAAGTTAGATTTGCTTGCAAATTTAAAAAAATTAGAGATTAATTTCATTAAAACCCTAATTTTTAGATTCAAAATTGGACTTCTGGATTGCATAATTTGGATCAATAATTTCATATTTGATTTGGGAAAACTTTGCACTTATAGATATCACTTTCTAGTGATTGTCGTGGTAAAAATTGTATATTGTTTTCTATTTTACATATGTTATGTTTTGAAAAAGGAAAATTGTTGTCATACTGCATTCATTTCATAAATGTGGTAATGGGTTGGCCTCCCTTGTTTCAATTTACCCCTCTTAAACATCCTCTTATCCATAAGGACATTTTAGTGCCAAAAATATTTTTTACCAATTCCTTCAAGACTCTCCCATTTTTTGAAGATGAAGGTTTGAAGAATGATATTGATAATTCTCCTAAAAGGAAGAGGATGATATAAAAAAAATCTTTCTTAATTTCACCCTACCTTCCTTACATGATGCTTCTCTTAGAGAAAAAGTATTGATGGACATTGATTTATCTTCTCCTAAATTTGGTCTTATGAATAAGGGCATATTAGTACAACAAGAGGTTATGAACACTTCTTTTGAAGATTTCCTTCCTAAGTATGAATCTTTGAAGAGTGATGTTCATTTTCTTCTTTAGAAGCACTTTCCCCATGAGGGTAATTGGTGCAAAAATATGGTATTGTCCCTACTTTTCCTAGTGATAGCATACCCTCTTTTGATTTCAACAAAATTCCCACTCGAGATGACACATTAATGAGTGATGCTTGTCCTGTTCCTAAAGCTTGTCTTAACCATAAAGATGCCTTGGAAGAATAATATTAAATCATTATAACTTTCATTAATTCTCTCTCTCCTAAAGATCCCACTAAAGACAACTTGAGGCAAGAGGATAAATTTAACAACACATGCATTGATTCTCTCCCTTCTAAGGATGGAGTACTAACAAATTGTGTTATTACCTCTCCTTAAATTGACTTTAACAATGGAGACATCAATGTGAAAAAAGACATTTTTAACACCTCTTGGAATTATCTCCCTCTTTGAGGTGAACGTTTGGAGGATGATGTTGATTACTCTCTTACTATGTCCCTCTCCCGTAAGAATATCTTGCTCAAAGAAGGTGACATCATGATAAAATAGGGTGATCTGATTGAAAAATCCCTTAATAAAACCCCACCTTCTATTCATTTCAATAAACCTCCTTCCAAGGATAATGCATTTCTACATAATGCTCTCCCCTTTCCCAAACTTGGTCCTACTCATAAGGATACCCTAGTTCAAGAAGATATTGTTAATAATTCCTTCCAAGATCTCCGTTTCAAGGATGAAGCTTTGTAGAGTAATATTTTTCCTTTTCCTAGAGAGTCACTCTCCTTTGTAGATCCCTTGGTCATTTAGGATGATATGATATTTCCTACTAATACTATACCCTCTTTCAATAACTTTACCTTTAGGTATGAAACATTAATGCCCACTTCTAGTCTGTCTCCTAAAATTGATCCTATCCATGACAATATTTTGGTGCAATAAGAGAATATAAATACTTCTTTCAATAATCTTTATCATATGAATGGTGTTCATACTTCTTATAAAATTCATAAGGACACCTTGGAGAAAGTGAATGATCTTAGGTCACAAGGGTTTGATATTCCTAAACCATCTTTGATGAATATGATACATGTGAATTGTTATGAAATACCTAATAAACCCCACTTCATAGTTCAAGGTGGTAGTCCTCCAAATTCTCAACCTCTAAAGAAGCTTCTCTTGGTGGTTCAAGGTGGTTATAGGGATGATTCCTTTTTGACTCCTAACAAACTAGTTATTACTGTGCAAGGAGATTATCCTACTAAGAGGCCTTATGAGTATGCTAAAAAATCACCAGAGAGAGTTAAAATGTGGTTTATCACACATATAATACATGAAACAATAGGAAACCTAATACTCCTCTGGTTATTCCTTCTTCACTTCCTCCCTATCAACCTATAGTTCCAGAAGAATCTCGTATATCAAAAACTCTTAGTAAGTAGTATGATCTTATTGTATAGCTTAAAGCTACTCCTGCCAAGATATCTCTTTGGGATTTGATTCAAACATCATCAACTCATCATGGAATGTTACAAGATTCTTTAAAAAACTTAGATGTCCTACATGTAGTGACCCCTAATAATATGGCTTCTTTGATCTATCCTATAAGAAATCCTAAAGCTCAAATTGCATTTACAAAAGATGAGCTTCCCTTCGGTGAGATCCAACACCATTACAATCATCTTATGATTATTGTGATTATCAATGATAATTCTATAAGAATAACCCTTATTGACAATGGATCTATCCTTAATATTTGTAGCATGGATTTATTGTATAAGATCAATAAGGATACATCTCTTATTCAACTTGATTCTCTTACAATTCGTGGCTTTGACAATATTGCTAAACAATCTTTAGGTGATATAACCTTGCCTATTAAGGTGGGACCTGTTATTTTGCCTACACTTATAAATGTCATGCTCTATAATCTCACCTACAATCTTGGTGTAGGAGCACCCCATAAAACCCTTCAATATGATAAGTCAGACTCTGAGAAGGAAGGATAAGGCATTAAATATGTCTTTAGAATGTTTTGTATAGGTTTTCAATCATGCATTGTGTGTTTGTAATAATGAACCCCATCTTGTGAGCCAAACTCCTATTTTGGCATTTATATGAGCGAATTAGGACTTTTGGACAATAGGGGATCAAATCTATTGGTTTTAGTGTTTTTAAGATGTTTTAGGAGGGGTTAAACTTGACCCAAGGCATTAGGAGGTGAAATATGACATTTTGACAACTTTTACAAAAGTTGTCAAAAGTTGTCATGAGCAACTTTTATGCACTTTTTGCATTTTGTTAATTTGAAACTCCTCCATTGGCTCTAACCTCTTTATTTTTGGTTGAGAGAAGTTGTGGAGTAGCTTATACACCTTGTGGATCCAATTACCAAGGAGTGATTGTAAGGAGAAGAGTTTTGATGCCATCAAACTAATAGAATTGTGAGTTTTTCCTAAAATTCTAGAGTTTTGGTCCATGGTACGATACTATACGGATTGGGATCCATTCCCAATGATGTGAATTGGCTGGAGAGGAGAGTTAAATTTTTTTTGGCTTTTATTTTAAGTTCTAGTTGTGTGTGTTGCTCTTGATATTCAACTTTTACTATAGGTGCTCAGAAAACCAGGGTTTACCTTGGGTTTTTCCTCCTCCATGGCCATATCTTGCATTTTATCAATCTAAGACCCATGGGATTTGGTGAAAGGAAATTATGGTCAGTTTATTCTAGGATTCCAAGAGTATTTTTCAGGAGGAGAAAGGGAGAGGTGTGTTTGGAGTGACCCTAGGTAGACATCTCTATGTGGCTACCTAAACCGTGAACAAAAAAGTTACCTTTGTGTGTAATTGGCAATGATTCCAAGTGTATAACCCTAGAATAAGCTATAGTTTATGGTTCCCTACATGCCCATGTGGGATTTGAATTGGCCAGTTCATTCATCTGAATATAGGTGCTTCACAAAAGAGGCCTAATTATCCCTTTAGGATAGTCAACATCCTACCGGCTCAGGCCTTTTTATATCAGACCGTGAACCTTCCTTTTGGGGATTTGTGTAACTTCCAAAAGGGTATTTTAATCAATAATTTTTTTTCTAGGGTGTTTGGGAAAATTTAAAATTAAGGTCTCTTTACCCGCTAAAAGGGGCTACAAGCCACTAAGCCTAATTGAGTAGGTTTCTTAAGGAATGGGCATGAATCCTTACAAGAAGTGCTTGATCTAACCTTGGGGAGTCTTGTATGACTGAAAACTAGTATGCAAATGATTTTTAACCCTTGGAGGTATCATGGAGTGTGTTGTAGCAAGGTACCTCTGATTGAGTAGGCATGAGTCTTGAAGATGGTGAGAAGATTGAACTAATGTTGTAGAGCCTTGATTTGATAGGATCCCATTCTTGTTTTGGGGGGTCATTGTCATACATTTTAAGGTGTTTGGTAGATTTCAAGGAGGGCTCTGCATCAAGTGGTATCAGACCTAGTGATGACTTAGGTAAGGAGATAGAGAATTGAGAGATGTCAGAGGGACTAGAAGAAGAGGTCCCTAGAGGACCACTCACCAACATGGAACTGGCAAATATTGTGAGAGATAAGGCCACTACTTGCAAGGTAATGCAGAGGGAGCTAGAGAGGTTGAGAGGAAGAGTATGTGGGAAGGAAGATGGAGGCACTGGTCACTAATACATTTGGCCTAAAATTTCGATGGAGGTTTTCGATGAAGAAGATATATTGTGATCAAATTTGATTTTTTTTGAAAAAATGCCTGCTTTCATCAGAATTTCAATGATAATGCAACTTTTGGTTTTGAAAAAGAAGGAATTGGCAATGACATTTGTGTTTTTTAGAAAAAGTGCTCACGTTTGTCGAAATTCCGATGACCGCGGGCATTACCTAAAAAAAAAAGAAAAGACCAAGTCATTTCATAAATCCTGCCTCTTCGTCTCATCGACCTCTGCCATTACAAAATCCTGCCTCTTCATCCTATGGACCTTTGTCATTATGAAATCCCACCTCTTCATCACATGGACCTCTGCCATTACAAAAGTTCCAGCTTGGATAAGTCTCCTCTGGCAGTGAACCTGTGGGTTTAATCACTACAAAATGTAGGAATGGTTAGTTATTGTAGTGCCGCTTTCCTTTCCTTTCACATTTGAGCCAAAGGATGTGTTTGTCATGGTGGCCATTTCAATTATCATCACTTCACTCTAAATTGGGCATTACAAGATCCGGTTAAAGAAAAAAGGTAGGGTATAATTAGCCAATTCATTGTTATACATATTCAAATATTTAGATTCAAAGTTTTTTATAGATTTATTAGATTAATTGCCAATAGCAGAGATGGTGAGAGGTTTCTGTAATATGATATGATCAATTTAAAAGAATAATTTCTTACAAGACCTAAACCCTTGAACAATCTTACAATCATGTATTAATTAAACACTGCATTTTAAATAATGAACAATATAGTAAGCCTGAAACATATTAACACTACTTTCCATATTTAAAATATATCCTAATTAAGGAGAGGGATGACCTAAACCTATGTGATCGAGTTCCATTATGTAAAATATATCCTAATTATGGATGTTTCTATATATGGTTGTGATAGAAAATCCCTGTTGCAAAACCGTGAGAGCACTATGTAGTGATCGAGTGCTATTTTTTGTCAATGTTTTCGAAGGGAGCATAAGTGTACCATTAGGAAGGTGGTATAAAATGGAAGTTGAGAGGTATAAGGTTATGAGGTGGGGGTTAGGATAACATAGGGAGGTAATTGATGAAGGATGTAATGGTGAAAGAGTAAGTTAGGATATGTTAGGGGTTTGGAAGGTAGGAAAGTGAATGAGGGGAGATAAAAGGATGTGGAGGATGGAATGGGATTAGGTAGGTGAAGTAAAAGTAAATGTGTATGAGGTTAAGGTTTAGGATAGGATGTAGGAAAGTGGAGGAGGTTAAGATAGGGGATATGAAAGGTAGATGGAAGGTAATAATGATAGGAAGTGAGGTAAAGGTCATGAGGTATGGGCTAGAAAATAGGGTGTAGGAAATGGAAGGAAGGGTCATATCACTTTGAGATTTTTCACAAAGATGAGTAGGCCGAGTATGGACCTCAAATCTTACAAGCCATGCAGATCCACTTGTATTAGAGGAGCATATACTTGCATCTTGGGAGCTTATTAGGAGTTCACCTTGAATTTGGGAAATACACATAGAGGAGATAGAATATTGATCAATACACATTACCTAGCATCCTCATGCATATATACAAGAGGTATAGACTATAGCAAGCACATATCATGAGCCAAAGGATCATATTCGAGAGTTACTCCATCTCCAATTCTCTACATTTTTAAGATCCACAAATGGGGTTGAGGATAAGTCTTGGTTACTTACCTTGGACTTTTGCTTTGGGTTGCATCTATATGGGAGCAACCTAAAGGCATAATTTTCAATGCAATTTTTGAGAGGACTTGCTTCCACCTTGGGGTACTGGGAGGATAAAATGCACCAACTCACATTGGAAACCCTCTCCAGATACCATTTTAGAGTGCTTCAAAGTGTGTTCTATTTAACAATATTTTTGATAGAGATGCATAGATGAGTTTCACAATTTACATAATAAGGTTTCATAGTGTCTCAACATGAGAGTTAGTTTTTGGAGTTCTTGTAGTTTGTAGATTACATTCAAGACAAGTTACTTGTCAATTATTTCATTAGGGGTGGAAAGCCCAAAATGACTATAGGGTTTCTATGGCAAAGTCTCTTATGGAAAAGGAGGTACATGGGAGGACACAAGAGGCATGAGAGAAGTTTGTAACCTTGATGAAGGGACTAAAGTGTCCATAGGCCTCCCCATCCTTCAAAGGATAATTTAGACTTACTATATGATTTACAAAGAAAAACCCAATAGTATCAATATTAGGGACAAAGGTCTAGAGCATAGTAGGGGCCATAGGGTAGTCACATGTGACCATCATTGACATGAGGATATTTTAGGTATGAGAGACTATAGGGCTATCAAGCTAGGCCTTCTATGACTCAACAACCTTTTAGGGGAGAATCTAGTGTTTTTAGTAGTTAGGATCTTCTAATTATGGTGGGGCCTAGCCAACATAGGGTTATATGAGAGGCACATGTTATGTATAGGTTAGTATCAGACAAAGAGTTCCCACAAGGTTTTAGAGTAGGTGGACACCATCCTAGGATGTCAAAGTAGATAGTTGATATTTGGGTCTTTACCCTCCCAACCACTCAACATATACCACCATGGGTCTTTACCCTCCCAAACACCCAAAGGTCAAAGGAAGATTCACTGCTACAACACTCACTTTTTGTGACAGTCTCAAGCACTTAGGACAATCACTCCTTTCATGGCCATTCTCCATCACACAACACTCTCTAACATTAATTATGATGATAGTGTACCTCCTTAAACCTTCCACCAACACCTAACTCAATACCAAACTCTTTCCCAATCTCGCTAATGGACTAACTCAACTCACAGTGAAATTGTGACGGTCAATGCGAGGTTTAGGATAGTAGTAATTAGGATCTTCTAATTATGGTGGGGCCTAGCCAACATAGGGTTATATGAGACAGGGGTAAGTTCAATAGTGATGTGTATTAGATTGTCATCAAATTTTCCTGTTAGTGTTACTTTTTATCAGCATTAACCACTTATTGTCATGGGAATCAACTAATACACAACATAGATATTTATCATCAACCTCCATTTTTTTCACCAAAGGGATAAAAATTTATTGAATACAACGAGAATTATAGAGCAAGAAAGTAGATACATAACCTAATCTAATATCTATTTGCATAACCTAAGAAGGTAGATACAACTAAATAATCTTGAAAGAATTACATATGAAGGGCACTATTAGAAAAGAACTTATGTACCATGCTAGTCTATGTAGCTACTACTAATTATTGCACAGAAATAGATACATGTGTTAGAATGTGTTGAAATAGTAGCTAGCTCAAATAGGACAGACCCTATGAATGTAACTTGTAATTTGGTTTGACCCTAATTGGGTGATGTAACTTGTGGTCCTATATTGAATGTAGCTTGTAATTTGGTCTGAATGTAACCAAGGATAAATATTCAAGAAGTATAATAATTACACTAATACATATATCACTCTCATGCCTTGCTTGATTTGATATAAGGTCCCTCTATCTTGTTAATGCATGATAGCCTCGATAAGACAAATGATTGAATGAGAGATAAATGAAGTCTCTCATTAAATCATCTATCCTATCGATAAACTATGATGAAGACTTCAAGCTATTGTTCCTTGATTTGATCAATGATCATTCTTAAATTTGTATATATTCAACCATACTTGAAAAGTTCAATCAATGCTTAACTATCGATAATCATCGGTTGTAAATCTCATAGCATAGAATATTGATTGGTATTGATTTACATTAAAACCAATGAAATCCAATTAATATCGGTTAACATATTAATTATGAACACCGATTGTTATCGTGCTAAACCAATGCACTCCAATTAATATCAATTAATATATTAACTGTGAACATTGATTGTTATCGAGCTTAAATAATACATATTGATTAGTATCGGTTGTCTTGGATATGATAGACATGTCGATTAAGTATCAGGTGGTTTGTTAAGTGATATATACATTGATGAATGCTTGATTGCTTGTTCACTTGGAATTGAATTGATTTTATAATTAAGAGATCACTTGAATTGTCGGTAAACCCCTTCAAATGATAGGGTAAGCTTCCTTTTATACCTAATATATGTCTTGAAAGAATTTTATCTTGATGGCTTTAAATTAAAGTACTTTCTCTTCTATCTAGTATTGGTGGAGCAGAGGTTGCATTGCATCAACCTAGGATACATATTTTCGCAGATTCAACACAAGTTAAATGTATCCCAGGTCGATGCAAAGCAACCTCTTCTCCAGAGATCACCAAAAAATAGAGAAAGAACTTTAATTTAATGCCAGTAAGATAAAAGGATTTCAAGACAGATAAATGGTATGCAACTGTATCTATTTGGAATGCATTACCCAAACAGTGCAATCGATCAGTTGCCTTTGAAAAGAAAGTGGTATGATGAAATATTTGGGCATAAAATAGATGAAATGCACTCCATACTACAATTGCACAATATTTTGGTCGATGATATTTTTAAAGTAGTAAAAGCTGTATGGAACTACCAAATTCTTATCATTATAAATAATGAATATTTTAAGATCATTTTATGATGTGTAAGTTGAGAATATTTTATGAAAGGTCCCTAAATGAATACACTTTAAACTAATTTTAGCAATGACCACCCAATGTAGACAAAATGAATTCTTTTTGGATTAGGATGGTACACAGAATCTACTATCAAAAGGTTGTCAAAAATTCTTGGGACTAGGAGGTGTGAAATGGCCTACTCTTATGTTTTTCATGCCATCAAAATTTGAGTTTGATTGTCATCATTTACTTTGCCAAATTCTTCACATGTAACTCCTAAATCAATTTCCTACACAAAAAATGACAAAAAATAGGTTTGCTGATGAGGGATTTCCTAGGTCAAACCTCAGGTTCTAAATTAACCTTGAAGTATAATGTTTTCCTTTTGAGGGAAAGCATAGATCTAATCTAAAAAATCTTAAAATTGAACATGATACCTTGATGAATCTTTCTTGAATCCTCACACAAGGTTTTAGGATGTCATGCAGACTATTGATCATGAATGTTGTGCTTTAACTTGTGATGCAGAGGAAGGGTGTGATAAATTAACCTTTAATATTTATAAGGGAAATACAAGCTCCAAACCCCTAGACCTACTAGCACCCAAATGACTCAAATAGGTCAAATGTAAACCAACACTTTTTCAAATGATTCCAAAGGTATAGAATGTTTGTACTACCTCCAAATAAGTTGTTTTAATTAGTTATGTGGTTCCAAGAACTTGTTTAAGTGCAAAGCCCTCTTTTTAGCCTTCTAGGCGTAGTTGCCCAATTAGCCCTCTAGCAAGGAAAATGAATTGTTTTCTCTCAACTTTCCTAAACAACTAAACAAAAAATTTGGATATTCAGACACCCATTTGTCTTCTCTTCAACATACCAGAAGATTGCATATGGTTACTTTGGAAAGTATATGTTTTCCTATAACTCCCTGACTCCTAGACTCTCAACAATCATCCAATATAATTCAAAAATAAGGAAATATAATTATTTACAAGTTTTAACCTTCTTAGATGCAAAATTCGTTATTTAGCCTCTCACAAACCCTTAAAAGTAGGTTTTCTCATACACCCCTCTTCTAAACACTATACCATCCAAATGATGATAGATGCACCTTTCATTTGAAATGTCTAAACACTATCAATCATAAAATGAGCCCCTCCTTAAGGTGGATTTGCTACTACTGCTCCTTACCAAGCAATTTTCACACTCTTACATTCGCTGTTTTAGTGATCACCCCGATTCTCCACCCAATCTGCACATCAACCTATTAGTAATTTATTGTACATTTTATAGGAGTGTCATCCCATGAATATTAGGCCTTTTACATTCATGGAATGACCATTCTCATTATAAATTAACCAAATCAAATGCCAAATTACACAAATCTGTTAGAATAGTCAATGCAACTAGTCTAAAGTCTGAGACAAATGGATTATCAGTGCATCTTCCCTACAAATAAGATATTCAAGGTCTCTTCAATGCATTAGGAATTTGAATACACACTCGAGAAAAAGTTACCATAAGCCAAAACACCAAAAAAATTCAAGAAAACAAAAATTTGTAGTTATTGCTTGTCCTAGTATGTACAGTAGCATTCTCTACCATACAAAGCATTACATCAACAATTTTATCAAAAACTCTTAATTGTTGACACACAAGGTCATGAAATGATTTATTGAACTTGCCTAAACTCTTGTAGACTCCCTAAGCCATGAATTCCTATTACATCTTTTTGTTGGTCCTAAGGTCCTTACCAGGCCCTTTAGGACAAATTACAAACTTATTACAATTTTCATCATTAAAGGCCATAATGGACCTTAAGACATAATTGATTGGCTCTTCACTCCTAAGACCTTCAAAAGTATTTAATGGCTTCACTGAGTCCTTTAGTCTTCCAAATTCTTTTGCACCAACTTGAATTCTCTTTCAATGCTTTATTTCTTGTTCACTTGGAATTCAATTAATATTATAATTAAGAGGTCACTTGAATTGTAGGAAGACCCCTTCGAATGATAGCATAGGCTTCCTTTTATACCTAATATATGTCTTGAAAGCATTTTATCCTGATGGCATTAAATTAAAGTACTTTCTCTTCTATCTAGTATTGGTGGAGTAGAGGTTGCATTGCATCGACCTATGATACATATTTCCATAGATGCAACACAAGTTAAATGTATCCTAGGTTGATGTAAAGCAACCTCTACTCCAAAAATCACCAGAAAATAGAGAAAGAACTTTAATTTAATGCCATCGGGATAAAAGGCTTTCAAGATAGATAAAATTTGAGTTTGATTGTCATCATTTACTTTGCCAAATTCTTCACACGTAACTCCTAAATCAATTTCCTACAGACAAAATGACAAAAATAGGTTTGTTGATGGGGGCTTTCCTAGGTCAAATAGGTTTGAATGTGCAATATGGAAGGTTTGTATTCTTAATCTCCTGCCCATTTCTTAATTGAAAAGATGACATCTTTATTAAATATCTCCTCTATTTTTTGATGTAGACATCTTTAGGAAAAGATCTCTTCCTCCCTCTTTAAAATAATCCCTTTAGAACTAATCTAAAAATGCTTAAAATTGAACATGATACCTTGATGAATCTTTCTTGAATCCTCACACAAGGTTTTAGGATGTCATGTAGACTGTTGATCATGAATGTTGTGCTTTAACTTATTTTCCTTCAATGCTTGATGAATGCTTGATTGCTTGTTCACTTGGAATTTAATTGACTTTATAGTTAAGAGATCACTTGAATTGTAGGTAGACCCCTTCAAATGATAGGGTAGGATTCCTTTTATACCTAATCATACATAAAGTGTTTGAATTTTTTCTCACACATGAGGCAAAAAATGATGGGTCATATTTTGGGTCCCAATAGAAAGTCTTGTCAATTTAGGATGTGACATGCTAAAGTGGGCATCGATGTCTCAAGATCAGATGGACCTTAAGTAATTGTCTCCCTTGCATATGATTTGTTTGGGTGATAAACTTCACCATTCTACTCACAAGAATTTTATTAAGTATCAAATATAGGGAAACAAAAGGCTTCAAATAGAAAACTTGTACATGCAACTAAATCCATTGACTAATCAGAAGAACAAAATTAAGAAATGGTTCAAGCATCTGATAGATGTTGTAGACTTGCAACTCACCAACTACTTAATTTTTGCGGGTAAGAATTTTTTTTGTTTTGGTTATGGTTGTGGTGTTTGTAGGGAGACATTTACAAATTTATGTATATTTTCACTATTTAATGGTTTATGGGTTTCTAATGGTATTTTTAATGTTCTTTCATATTTTTGTATATATTCTTTATAATAGCCTATTATATTGATTTGTTTTATTATGGATAATGGTGTGGGTCAGACGACTTTGCCATTGGTGCATGAAAGCATTGGAGGAGTTCTACTTTTAAAAATTACATGAAACATTTTTAATTTATTTGATTCAGTGTTATTTACAAAAATTTTTATCAATGATGTTTCCTTTCTCCAAGAATTGTCTAGGATCTTTCCATCAGATAATATGTAACATCGAATGACTAAATCTTTTCTTTACAAATTCTTATTTTATTTAATTATCATCTGAGCGTGAATTAAAATTTATATCTGTATGGAAGCAGAACATACAAGCTGAAGAGTCATGTGCAAGTAAATTTTGTAAAAGAAAGCAAGAAGGCATTATCTTGAATGACATGGAAACAAGCTCATCAGCTACCTAGAAGAGAGCAAGTGGAGAAAAGTAGAGGAAAGTGTTAAAGGGTGATATATACATAGAGAGTATGCAATACAAACAAACAATGTCTGGAGTGTGTGATGTGACGTCTCTAATTTATGTCCGGAGGGACTAACTGGTTTTGGAGTTCTTGCAAAACCTATTGGGCCATGCTTGGAGGAAATCAATGTGTTCATGCAAGGAGCACCTTTTTTCTATTATGAGAATGATGTTTTTGCACCGAAGGATATTTGGAAGGCAATATCCAAAAATTTCTATAGTGTGGAACCAGAGTTGGTGGACTTGAAGTAATTTTTCAGCTTTTAGAAGACCAAGAGGTTAGGTACACAATCTCCCAATAGAAGGATGATTTCAAGAATTACCTCTCCCCTCATGACTATTTAGGAAGCACTTCCTCAGACAAAGGACTATTGGCCTCCATGGGATCAAAGAGAAAAATTGAAGCATAGACTTTAGACGATGTGGTGGTGTCCTTCGGGAAGAACTCTGCACTATAATTGAAAATTCACAAGGGAAACTGGAAGATAGTGAAGAGAAATGCATTCTTGAAAAGTGGGAAGAATGGATCTTGGTTTGGGTGGGGCCAAGTCAGGTGGCTCCTCTAGAGGTTGATGAGATAGCAATTATATTAGGATTTGAAAAAGATCACACTCGTGGAACTTTGTGTGCGACTGATTGATTGCACTGTTTGGGTAATGCATTCCAAATAGATACAATTGCATACCATTTATTTTTCTTTATTAAATCCTTTTATCCTGATGGCATCAAATTAAAGTTCTTTCTCTTCTATCTGGTATTGGTGGAGAAGAGGTTGCTTTGCATCAACCTGGGATACATTTAACTTGTGTTGTATCTGTGGAAATATGTATTTTAGGTCGATGCAATGCAACCTCTTCTCCACCAATACTAGATAGAAGAGAAAGTACTTTAATTTAATGTCATCAGGATAAATGGTATGCAACTGTATCTATTTTGAATGCATTACCCAAACAACGTAATCTATCAGTCGCACATGAAGTTCCACGAGTGTGATCTTTTTCAAATCCTAATATGATTTCTATCTTGTCAACCTCTAGAGGAGCCACCTGACTTGGCCTCACCCAAACCAAGATCCATTCTTCCCACTTTTAAACTATGTATTTCCCTTCACTATCTTGCAGTTTCCCTCATGAATTTTCAATTATAGTGTAGAGTTCTTCATGAAGGACAGCACCACATCATCTAGAGTCTATGCTTAAATTTTTTTCTTTGATCCCATGGTGGCCAATAGTCCTTTGTCTGAGGAAGTGCTTCTTGAATAGTCATGGGGGGGAGAGGTAATGCTTTAAATTGCCCTTTCTATTGGGAGATTGTGTACATAACCTCTTGATCTTCGAAAAGCTGAAAAATTACTTCAATTCCACCAACTCTGGTTCCACACTATAGAAATTTTGGGATATTGCCTTCCAAATATCCTTGGATGCAAAAGAATCATTCTCATAATAGAAAAAGGTGCTCCCTGCATGAACACATTGATTTCCTCCAAGCATGGCCCAATAGGTTTTGCAAGAACTCCAAAACTAGTTAGTCCCTCCGGACATAAATTAGAGACATCACATCACACACTCTAGACATTGTTTGTTTGTATTGCATACTCTCTATGTATTTATCACCGTTTAGCACTTTCCTCTACTTTTCTCTAATTGCTCTCTTCTAGGAAGCTAATGAGCTTGTTTCCATGTCATTCAAGATAATGTATGCTTGCTTTCTTTTACAAAATTTACTTGCACATGACTCTTTAGCTTGTATGTTCTGCTTCCATACAGATATAAATTTTAATTCACGCTCAGATGATAATTAAATAAAATAAACATTTGTAAAGAAAATATTTAGTCATTTGATGTTACATATTATCTGATGGAAAGATCCTAGACAATTCTTGGAGAAAGGAAACATCATTGATAATCTTTTTCTGCAAATAACACTGAATCAAATAAATAATAAATGTTTTATGAAATTTTTAAAAGTATAACTCGTTCAATGCTTTCATGCACCGATGGAAAAGCCATTTGACCCACATCATCTCTCACCATCAGAATTCTGACAACAAATAAAGAAACATCCGACAATGATGTTGTATATCTGACATCACTTCCATGTCGGACAGTTGTCGAGGAGAAAACATAGCATCCGCCAGAATTCTGATGGTAATCTACCAAAATTTGTGGTCAGGGGAGCAAATATAGCTGCCATCGAAGGAGTTCATAACATCATCGAATGATCAATGCAAATGGTATCATTGGGAAGCTTGACGATGAGTTTTCAATGGTAAATTTGGTCAAAAGTCCGATGTGGTGTCGTCACAATTCCAACAATTAGCCATCGAAAATTAGGCCCAAATGTACTAGTGGGTAGTGGTGATGAAGGGGATGAGAATGAGATCCCTATGCCAAAGGAAGAGGCAATTCCTCCTGGCTAGAGGAACTTCCTTAATGCCCTCAAATCCATGGAGAGGAGAACCATGGAGAAGAAGATTGATTTATCAACTTTCACTAAGAAAATGGAACCAGATGTTGTGATGGATTGGATAGACTCCCTATCTAGTTTCTTTGAGTGTGAAGACATTCTAGGACACCAGAAGGTGAAGATTGCTAAGTCCAAGTTGAAGGGAGCAGCTCCAACTTGGTGGAACTTTGTCCAAGAGGAAAGAGAGAAGGACAACAAGCCCAAGATTATTTCTTGGAAAAGGATGGTTTCCTTAATCAAAGAGGCCTATGTACCCAAATACTATGAAATACAACTCCATAAGAGGAGACAAAATCTCAAGCAGAAGGAGATGGATGTGAACTCATACACTGAGGAGTTCCAAAGGTTATGCATGAAGTCTAAAACAAAAGAGGAAGAGTGATAAAGTTGACCGGTACCTGAATGGATTAAGGTACAACATTCAAGAATAATTGAACCTTCTTAGCCCGGATACCGTTCGTAGATACCATCAACTTTCTATCAAGGTGGAAGAGGAGATCAAAAGGAGACAAGAGAAGAATAATAAAGGAAAAGGAAGACAATAGAGGGGTGGAAGAATTTTTTTCAAAAGGGAAATGGTTTTGGAAATCAAAGTGAAACCAGTCAAGAAGGCACTAAAGGAGAGAGTAGTGCCAATAACAATGAAGGATATAATCAGAGAAGTAACTTCAGAGGAAGAAGACCACCATTTAGAGGGAGATATCAAGGTAGAGGTCCAATCAAATGTTATAACTTCAATCAAGAAGGACACAAGGTGCCCAGATAAACCTACTAGTTCCATAGGAGAAAGGAGAAGTAACTTGATTTTAGAGACTGACTCCCAAAGTGTGGCAAGTATAAACACATATCAAAGTGTCAATACCCCTGATAGCTATGGCTACCTTGAAAGAGGTGAAGCTTTGATGATTAGAAGAGCAGTAACTACTATGAAGATGTCTGATAGAGAACCCCCACAGAGGAAGTCTCTATTCAAGACCACTTGCAAAGCAAGTGGAAAAGTCTACAAGGTCCTAATAGATTTTGGTTCAACTAAGAACTTTGTGTCTCTAGAGATCGCAGATAAACTAAAGTTGAGGAGACTACCTCACCCTTGCCCCTACAAGGTCTCATGGCTCACACAAGGACAACAAATTGTTGTGGAAGAGAAGGCTTGGGTGGAATTCCAGATTGGAACCTATAGAGATAGGTTGATGTTTGACATTGCAAATATGGATGCTTGCCATCTCCTATTTGGGAGACCATGGTAGTTTGATTTGAAGGCACAACATGATGGTGCTAGGAATATATATTCCATCACCAAAGATGGTAAGGTGATTGAGTTGCTTCCTTTAATAAAGGATGAGGAGGAGACCAAACAAAAGGAGGCCAAGGTGTTGGTATTAGGTGGGATGTAGTTCATGAGGAACATGGAAAATGAATTCATGGTTTGTTATGCCCTTATCCCTATTCCAATAGTAACCAAGGTGGAGAAGTCTGAGGATAAGAAAGAGGACAAAATTAGGTTGATTGACCCTGCAGTGAAACAGCTACTAGACAAATACAAGGGTGTCATCTTTGATGGCATTCCAAGGTCACTACCTCTAATGAGGGACATAAACCATTGTATAGACCTTATACCTAGATCCACCTTGCCCAATAAAGTAGCATATAAGCTCACATTGGATCAGAATGTTGACATGGAAAAACAGGTTGAAGAATTGTTGGAATCTAGATTGATTGGCAAAAGTTTGAGCCCATGTGTAGTCCCTGCAGTCTTGGCACCGAAAAAGGAAGGCACTTGGAGGATTTGCACCAACTCGAGAGCTATAAAAAAGATTAATATTAGGTATAGGTTTCCCATGTTAGGATTAAAAATTTGTTAGATTGTTTGGGGGTGCTAGATATTTTACAAAAATTGACTTAAAGAGTGGCTATCATCTTATTAGGATTAGGCTGAGAGATGAATGGAAGACTACCTTTAAAACAAATGAGGGGTTGTAATTGTGGAAAGTCATGCCTTTTGGCTTATCCAATGCACCTAGTACCTTTATGAGGTTATTGAATGAAGTCTTGAGGGATTTCATAGGGAAATTTGTTATAGTCTACCTAGATAACATTCTAGTTTTCAGTCAAACCAAAGGAGAACATCTAAAACATGTAGACCTAGTCCTAAGAAGATTGTATGAAGAATAATTAATCATCAACTTGGAAAAGTGTTTCTTTATGAAGGAAGAGATCATTTACTTGGGGTTTGTAATCTCATATGGTGAATTAAAAATGGATCAAGAAAAGGTGGGTGCCATATTGTCTTGGCCTACACCTAGGACAATGAATGATGTTAGAAGTTTCCATGGCTTAGCTACCTTCTATAGTAAGTTTATAAGAGGCTTTATCCATATCTATGCTCCTATGCTTGACACCATAAAGGGAGGACAAAAGTGAAGGTTTAGTTGGACAGAAGAAGCAGATAACTCTTTTGAAACATTGAAGAGAAAAGTTGTTGAGCAGTTGATCCTTGGCCTACTTGATTTCAACAAGATCTTCCAAGTGGAGTGTGATGCTAGTCACATGGCTATTGGAGTAGTGCTCAGTCAAGAGGGAAGACCTGTTGCTTTCTTCAGTGAGAAGTTGAATGAGGCAAATAGGAGATATTCATCCTATGACCTAGAGATGTATGCTCTAGTCCAATCCTTGAAAAAGTGGAGACACTACTTGCTAGCAAAAGTATTCATATTTTTCACAGACAATCAGGCCCTTAGCTTTATAAATAGCCAAGAAAAGTTGAATCATCGACACATGAAGTGGGTAGAGACCCTACAAGCTTTCACTTTCATTCTTAAGAACAAGAAAGGAGTCAAGAATAAGGTGGTAGATGCTTTGAGTAGAAGAGTCCTAACTACAAATCAGATTCAGTTGGAGAGTGTTGGCATAGACTCCTTGAAATCCATGTATGAGGTGATGAAAATTTTGGAGAGGCCTATAAGGTATGTGCTTCATTTGATGAATGAATTCATGTTGAGTATTCTGAAATTTTTATTAAAAATGGATTGTTGTTTAAGGGTGCACAACTATGCATACCCAAATTCTCTATAAGATTCAATATAATTAAGGAGAAACATTGTGGAGTAATGGCAGGCCATTTTGGTCTTGACAAGACACTAGATTTGGTAAAGAGACACTATTTTTGGCCCAAACTATAGGCAGATGTGAGGAGATTTGTGGAAACAAGTGTGATCTTCCAAAAGACAAAAGGAAAGTCCACCAATGCAGGCCTATACTAGCCTTTACCCATACCTTCAATACCATGGGAAAGCATAAGTATGGATTTTGTTTTAGGATTACCTAGGACAAGGAAAGGATATGATAGTGTTTTTCTAGTACTCCTCCTCGATTGAACTTATTAGACTCATATTTTTCTATTGTTTACTTTCAGTAGATACCTTACCATTATGTGTTATTTAGACTTATATGACATTATTTCATGCTTTATCTGGATATGGGATGCATAATTTATTGATAATATTTTAGTAATTGAGATTTGTGGTATTTTATGGATTATTGTTATGTACTGACACTTTACTTTATGTATGCAATGTGTAATTATATGTTGCTTGTATGTGAGTGTATTGGATGTGAGGGGATGATTTTCCTTCACTCACTTCGGTGAGACAGTGAACGCCACAATTCTCCTTCATCGATGTGCATGTCATATATTCTATATTTGTATATATGGATATGTGGTTTGATGATGTAGGTCATTGTAGGTACAAGTACTGGGTAGGTATGGGGTATCATCTCCACCTAGCTTCATAGGTCTGAGCATGCCTTATTTGTTCGATGGGAGTGGAGGAGATAGTGGTTGACCCTAATTTTACCCTAGTTACACTCTTATAAGTGTCGTTAGTTGGTCATCTTTTCTTTATGTTTGACCTTCAAGTTTTGTTTGTTTGACTTTTTAGAGTCTTTGTTTGGGTCTTCTTGGTTTGTGTGCCCTAGTAGATTAGATTAATTATTTACGTTTATCACGTCACTTTGTAGTTAGCATATTTAATTTATAAATTATAATGCTTTAAGTGATTATGAATCTAATTAATTAACTGAAGTGATTAAATGTAGTGGCAAATTGCATTATATTAGAAATATAATTTTATTTAAATTTAGTAGAAAATAAATTAATTGCATTTATTGTTCTCTAGATTTTTTTTTTTTTTAAAAATTACTTTCCTTTATTAGTTTGCAAATTTCATTATTTTAGAAATATAATTTTATTTAAACTTTAGTGGGAAAATAAATAAAATTAAATGTTGTTAGGCCCAATATGGAAAGCTAATGTACTGAGAAGGGAGGGGTGAATCAGTACTTCAAAATGTTTCTTCAATAATAACTTAACTGTTATGCATATACTGAATAGTGCAGTTACATAATGTAATACTAAAACAAATAGACAATAGTCATACATAATTCACTCCATAACACATATATTTTGGTTACGCAAAAACTCTTGGTTACAGAGAAAAACTATGGTGGGGATGGCACCCACAACTTCACTACTTCAATAATAAAGGTGCTCGGTTAGAGCTACATGTTTAGCTATTTCTGATTGCATACCTTGTTAGGAGTAACAAGATCTATTAGATCTACCTTGCTATAGGATTTCACAACACTTAATCTAAATGTTGCACCCGGTTAGAGGCTTTACAATTTATAGACTTGATTAGAGTCTTTTACCCTATTAAAGGTTTCTCTAACAACTTCAAAATATTACAATAAAATCATTACAAATATCTGCAGCTTTACATCTAGAATGTTATAGCAGATTCTATGTGCTCAGAATAAGTTACCTTGCTTATAGCATACCTCGGTAACCCATATAGTAACTCGGTAAACCCTTCTATTTACTCTGTTCTGTGACTGTTCTCTGAAAACTTTCTCGGTGACCTCTGTGTCTCTGTAACAGTCTTCTTACACTTATGCACACACATATACATACACACTTTAACTCATAACTCATGCTGTATAAATATATCTCTTAAGACAGTGATCCAATTCATTGCTTCGATCTTACAAACACGATTTATTGAATGACTAACCATGCAAATAATTTCATTGGTTAGATGACCTCAAAATCATACACAATCTTCAACTACAATTTCCAATGTGATAACGGTTAGATGTGCCTCGATCTTGTAACATGTTTTCATATGTATGTCCAGGTTCAATGAATCTGGTAACACATTTCACTCGGTGTAAGTTAACTCAGTGTGTCATCTTTGCTGCTCAGTAAACATGAAAAGATACTCAGTAGATAGCTCGGTGTATACTGCGTTCTATGACTGCTTTCTTCTATAACCGACTAGATTGTGCATACCGACTGAATATTTTGGTAATAGTAACTGACTAGAGTATATAGTATAACTTTGACATAAAACTAATGGCAATCTAATAAGTAGTAACAATCTCCCCTTTTGACATTAGTTGAGATGTTTAACAAAAACTACTTTCAAAGTTATAACTCAAAAATTTATATACTTTGCAAATGACTACACTGACAATATATACAATAGTCAATAAAATAATATATCAAATATACTCCCCTTGTCAATATACTATACATAACTCTAATTTTGCATGCTTGGTGGTCTGTTCTTGTTCTTCTTACTGTGCTCGATATACTCCCCCTATATACTATACTCTGAATACTATATCATTCTCTATATACTGTATCAAAACTGTATCACTCCCCAAATATATTGTATTACTCCCTTAAGACTATATGTATTACTCCCCTTTTTTGACAAACATCAAAAACTTAATTTCCATTCGGGGGTGGTAACTGATCAAAAATGGATTTGTACTTGGTCTTGGCATCAGTGAGACCGATAGAGAGTGCATCCTTTACACTATCCATTAAAGAATTATGTGCTTGAATATCAGCCAATAGTGATATTAAGCCATCAAGAGTGCTTCCCTCTTGACTAGTAGATAAGGATGTGGCTCGATTGATCTGTTCTTGGACTGATGAAAGATGAGGAAGGAATAATGTCTGAAGTGTCATTATGTCCATCCAGATCTTGTGTTCGTCATTTCTTAGGTCCAATTGTTGAGCCAAAAGTTGTTGTAACCTTGTATAAAAATTCTGAACTGAATTTGGCTCTGTGGTCAACTTATTTTAGACATCAGTGATCTCTTTCTCAATTGTCTCTATTTTATTCTTAATGTCTTTAATGAATAAAGAAAATGTGTAGAGTTTCCAAAATAAATAATGAATGTGCTTGAGTTGAGGAGTCAACTCAGCAATAAATTTGACAAGTTTTACTTTGCCAATAGCTATAGCTCTTTGTACCTCTTCTATTCTTTTGGCTATGAGCTCTTTGTCTTTCATCTTGCTCAAATACTCTGATGCATCTACTCCAGATGTCTCTATCTTTGTTAGGAGTTCATCCAGTTGAATGTGGATGGCTGCATCTGTTGATACTGTAGCTTCAGGTAGCATAACTATTAGGAGTACTTTTACCTTCTAAAGTACTTTATTTTTCTTTTGAATGGCCATTTTCTCCTCTTGTTCAGCCTTTGCTTTGCATAGTTCACCAAAATCAATGAGTGCTTGCCCCTTTAATTTTGATATATCAACATTGGGTAACACTATTGGTTTTGACAAATCAAGTTTAAAACTATGCTTCTTCACTTTCTTTTCTTTACCTTTCACTGATGGAACTAGGACAATGGCTTGTGAGGCTAGTTGACTCTCGGTAGGTTGCTCAGTAGAGGAAACACTTTGATCTGTTCCTTGAGCCTTTGTAGAGTCCTTCAGTGTCTCAGTACTTTGTGTCTTAGTTGCAACATTTTCAGTGCCAGAAGGTGCTTGAGATGTTTGTTCTTGAGTAGTACCTTCTCCTATTGCAGACTTGCTCCATATCCTGAGGGGCTTCAATTGAGATAGGTTGTATGACTGGTGGATAAGGCTGGACTTGTTCCATAACTAAGTTGCTGGATACAAGTTTTGCATATGCATTGCCTTCTATCATTTCCTATTCTGGTGCCTCTGTTTCCATGATATCTTCATCTATTTGAATGGTGTCTACAGGGTCTTGCTCGGTGACATCTACTATTTCAATTTTTGTTTGTTCACTGGCATCCTTTATTCTAAATATTTCCTGCCATTTTACTTTTGTTTCATTTTCTACATCTAGGTAGAGTCCATTCATCAGTTTTAAAGCTCTTTGCTTGATTTGGAAATGTTTGTGGTAGTTTGTCAGATGTTCTTTGATTTCAGCTACCGACATGTCTGGAAAGAGATGTACCGAACTTCTTTCTTTCATTTGCATTTCTGTGTCCATTGCATATTTCCATCTATTATCAATATGCTCATACAATTCTTTTGGAAGAGAATCGCATACTTCTAATGGGCACACTTGAAACTTTAGAAGTGTACAAATGACAGCTTCTTCAATTTGTCTCTTCTCATCATTGTTCTTGGTCTCATACTTGACATATCTAAATGTACTAAATCCTCCATATTCTTTTAGATTAGCACAGAAGTTTTCAACAATATGAATATTTTCCTTCTTTCTTTTGACAATATGGAATTTGCTTGCATCTTCTGATTTAGTATCACTAGACTCTTTTTGCAAAATGAGTCTCTAAGTAGACTTCTTGTATGTCTTTGTTACCTTGGGAAGAGTAACACTCTTTGTCTTCTTACTCGGTGAGGCTGCAGATGCTCTAGTGTTGGGTTGCTTTGCAGGAGGTGGAGTTGGTAGGGCCTTTGAAGTGTCCTGTTTCTTTCTCTTCAACACTTTACCTTTAGGCAATTCAGTGCTTAGTGTTATTGCTACCTCTTGGGCTTCAGATTCCTCTTCAGTGATGGCTAAGGTGCCTTTGATAGGTGTAGAGGAAGAGTCTTCTCCGAATTTCTCTGACAATGCCTTAATCATTTTTTATGCCTTTCTTATAGCTTTGGGTACTGCAATACTCATTTTTACCTTTTCCTTCACTTCCTCATAAGTTCCATACCTCAACTCGGTAGAATGCCTTGGTAGTGTAAGGAATACATCAATTTACTATTGTGTGATATCATAATCAATCTCGTAACCCATAGGTTGCAACAATTGAGTTCCTGCTTCCACAACATTCACATAATAGTAATCGGTGTCAACTTCAAAATAGATGTCATCTTTATATTTTTCCACTAGCTTGGGTGGAATTCGGTACCTATTATGCATTTTCTCCTGAAATTTGCTAAAGTAATCATCCATAATATCATTGAAATTATCTCTTAATTTCTTAATAAAGTCATTGATCTGATGGGTGATTGGTTGGTGTAGTTCCCAAACAACTTTATCGACTGCTGGAAAGAATTTTTCAAAGTAGAAAAACATGCATACCAGTAATGATCCAAACTTTAGAGTATTAGCAGAGTTGTTCTTCTTCGACTTCCTGATGGTGTTCAAATTTTAAAATAGGTTCTTCAACAATACCTCACATAGGTCAATTTTCATACCCTTCTTCACAATTTTGTAAGCCAAGTCTATTGTTGCACAGGGAACACTGTTTTCCCTTGCCGATTGGAAGAAGCAATAGCCAATTACTCTAATGGAAAATTTTAATTCTTCATCTATGACATTATTTAGTTTCAACCCTCTGCAATCTGATTCTACTCTAGTTAAACTGATCAATTCCTTCTGTGATATCATCTTTTAGGCTCGGGCATGATCATAGATAGGGTAACCGGTAATCAAATGAATGATTTCCTTGGTAATCTTAAGTGGTTTCTCTTCTAGACACATGAAATCATCATGAACTTTGCTCAAAACAAACTTAACCCACTGCAGTTTGAATACACGAGGATAGGTTAGGGCTTCAGTTAATCGTTTGATCTTTATGTGCTCATACTTGTTCAATTTTCCATTGATACACAACTCATCATAGGTGTCTTTAATTTCAACATGACCGAGTTCTTTAACACAACATTTGGTGAAAAACCTTACATCCTCGACTAACAATAATCTATCCGGGATGAGTGAAAAAGTGGTTTTGTCATCTGTTTCAGAAGCGACTTTTGGAGTCAAAGAGTATTTTAGTGAGGGCTTCTTTATATTCTTGACAACTATGGGATCTTGGATCTTGGGTGCCATTGAAAATTTTAGATAAAAAACTAACAAAGAGTCCTTAGGGTTTTAGGATTTCAAACGACAGACACTTTATACTTAGTAGATAATGGCAACTAGATACACTCGGTGAACCAGCTTAATAATGTGTTGAGATTTGATGTAAATACCTTGAATTTGCTTTGGAGGAGGTTTGATCGCCTTGATTCACTTTGCTCTGCTCTTCTCAAAAACTTGGTGAGTGTAAATGACCATGAAAATGCTTTTAAGTACACAAAATACTTTATCGGGCTCCATGTGGGTTAGGTTAAAACATTAAATGCTCTCAGTTTAACTTTCTTTCTTTATTTCCGCTTTAACCAAGTAACCAAACTTCCTTCATTTACCGACTAGACAGACTTCCTGTATTCACCGACTTGATAGGTTTCTTGTATAATGCTTCAAAAGACTTGACAAAATTTCAAACTTACTAATACATCTTTAGCTATGCAGATTTTCAATTAAGTACATAATATAATAGGAGCTGTTAAGATTTTAACCTTTAGAGAATGTAGTCCCTTCATACCTTTACCGATTAATTTGGAATAGGTGCACCTAACTTGGTAGGTAATTTGCTTTCTTCATTTTGCATAATTTCCTTCTTTTTCCAAATCATCTTTAATTTCTCTTTTATTTCTTCAATGCCTTTTCTAGGATGATCTCTGCAATCTCCAGCCAAGTGTCCAACTTTGTGACAATGAAAACATGCCATACCAGGATTTCTCCATGATCTTCGGTTGTTCATTCCAAACCTTATAAAGAAGTTGGCACTTATATGTCCATATCTTCCACAACATTCAAACCATATCCTTGTATTGTAATCCCATTGTACTGCAGAATACTATCGGTAAGGATCTGTGTGTGTTCGGTAACCTCTAGCTTTTGCTCGATGTGCATACCATTTGTGGTTCTTTTGCTTAAACCAGCACTTCTCAGTACTATGACCATATCTATTGTAGTTTTTATAAATCTCTTGGAATTTTGCCTTCTTAAAATTGTTAACAGACTTTGTCCTATGTTGATTAGATGTGTGACCATATTTATTGCAATT
The DNA here is from genome assembly GCF_030272615.1 of Cryptomeria japonica. Lineage (NCBI taxonomy): Eukaryota > Viridiplantae > Streptophyta > Pinopsida > Cupressales > Cupressaceae > Cryptomeria > Cryptomeria japonica. The sequence continues at coordinate 143,213,782 of NC_081415.1, forward strand.
GTAACAATAACTTTTGAACTTAGTGACATTTGGTTGCTTACCTTTTCTGATTTGGCACATGTTGGCAGTATGACCTTGATTTCCACAATAGTTGCAAATAGGCTTCTTTCCTTTGGTGTTCTTCTTGATTCCAGCTTTCTTTGATGATTCTCCTCTCTCACTGGTATAGATTCCCTTCTTAGTAGAGTCTTTTCCTTTATAACCGAGTCCTGCATCTCTGTTGGGTCTTCTTGTATTCAGTTGTTCATCCAACATCTTTGATGCTTCATAACTCTTATTCAGTGTTTCTTTGGATTTCCTTTCTATTTCAAGTTCATTGGTCAACCTTGATACTTCAAGTTTCAATGCTTGATTCTCATCAATCTTCTAATTTGCTTCATGATGTGCATAACCTAGTTGATCTGATAGATTTTGTTGAATTCTAGTCAACCTTGTGATTTCATCATTCTTATCAAATACTAAGACTTCAAGTTAATGTTTCTCTCTTTCTATATCTCTTGCTTTATCCTCGGTTGTCCTCAATGCATCAAGATTTTCAGTCATCTATGTGCTGAAATGTTCATGTTCTCTCTTCATTGCTTTTAGTTGGTCAGCCAGTGCTTTGTTCTTTTCTTTCAATATTCCAATCATTTCTTCAGTCTCTTTAGATATACTATTCTCAGATGATCTCTCAATTTGTTCCACTAACTCTTGAGAGTCCTGCAAATCATCAAATAGTCTTCTTCTTACTTTCAGAGATTTTTGGATTTGTTTTTGCATGTCTGCAATCACTTGATTAGCATGATCCAGCTTTTCTTGTAGATACACAATCCTCCAAGATTGTTTGTCACCTTCCATTGATAAGATCTTTCTCTTTAGGAAGTTAAACCCTTTTCCAAGATTCAATCTCTAATACCAATTGTTAGGCCCAATATGGAAAGCTAATGTACTGAGAGGGGAGGGGTGAATCAATACTTCAAAACATTTCTTCAATGATAACTTAATTGTTATGCATATATTGAATAGTGTAGTAACATAATGTAATGCTAAAACAAATAGATAACAGTCATACATAATTCACTCCATAACACATATATTTTGGTTACGCAGAAACTCTTGGTTAGAGAGAAAAACTGCGATGGGGATGGCACCCACAACTTCACCACTGCAATAATAAAGGTTCTCGGTTAGAGCTACATATTTAGCTATTTCTAATAGCATACCCTGTTAGGAGTAACAAGATCTGTTAGATCTACCTTGCTAAAGGATTTCACAACACTTAATCTAAATTAAATGTTGCACCTAGTTAGAGGCTTTACAATTTATAGACTTGATTAGAGTCTTTTACCTTGTTAAAGGTTTCTCTTACAACTTCAAAATATTACAATAAAATCATTACAAATATCTGCAACTTTACATCTGGAATGTTATAGTAGATTCTATGTGCTCAGAATAAGTTCCCTTGCTTATAGCATACCTCGGTAACCCATATAGTAACTCGATAAACCCTTCTATTTACTCTATTCTGTGACTATTCTCTAAAAACCTTCTCAGTGACCTCTATGTCTCTGTAACAGTCTTCTTACACTTATGCACACACACATACATACACACTTTAACTCATAACTGATGTTGTATAAATAGATCTCTTAAGATGGTGATCCAATTCATTGCTTTGATCTTACAAACACGATTTATTGAATGACTAACCATGCAAATAATTTTACTGGTTAGATGACCTCAAAATCATACACAATCTTCAACTGTAATTTCCAATGTGATAATGGTTAGATGTGCCTTGATCTTGTAACATGTTTTCATATGTATGTCTAGGTTCAATGAATCTGGTAACACGTTTCACTTGGTGTAAGTTAACTCAGTGTGTAATCTTTCCTGCTTGATAAACATGAAAAGATACTCGGTAGACAGCTTGGTATATACTACGTTCTGTGACTGCTTTCTTTTGTAACCGACTAGAGTATATAGTATAACTTTGACATAAAACTAATGACAATCTGATAAGTAGTAACAAATGCAACTATTGTTCTCTAGATTTTAAAATATATTAGAAATAAATAAAATCAAGTTGATTTACTTTCCTTAAATATTTTTTTAGAAAGTTAACTAAATGGGCACGAGAAAAGAAAAAAAAGAAGGAAAGTAATGATTTTGGGAAATTGTATTTTCATTTACTTTTTGTGGGAATTAATAAAATAAAATAAAATCCTTTAAATTTAAAAATGATATTATATTTTGGAGAAAAAAAAATATTTTTCAACCTAAAAAGGTTTAGGTTAAATATATTTTAAAAAAAAAATTATTTTTGGGAGTTGACAGGAACGAGGCAACAGTCTATAGGAAGAAATTTTGAAAATTTCTTGGATGCATGTTGGAGAAGTAAGGATTTGGAAGGAAGGATTGGTGTGGATATCTGATTGCATGAGCTCTTCCTCAACATCTTCCGAGAAAGCTTCCGAGGTTAGATAGCTTCTGCCTGGTTAGTTATTTTTAATATTAGCTCAAGTATTTTTCCTTTCTCTCTAGTTTTCTAGTGTGTGTTTGCAAAAGAAACATTTAATAGAATATGGTTGTCTTCCATTTTTGGTGGAGTCTTTATTTTGTATGTGGTTAAATGTTTTATTTATTTCCTTTCCGTGTAATTATTTACCTTTGTTTTTGTGAAAATGTAGGAGGTTATGCTGGCAAAATTCTGCTAGATCTACCCTCCTTTGATTCAAATAAATTCTTCCTATGTGTGTGGTTGGGGAAAATCATTAGAATTTTGGGTTAAAAGAAAATTTGGGTTTATGGAGGAAATTTTTGTAAAAGAAATGGGGTTTTGCCCTCTCTGTTTTATCAAAGAGTTTTGATGTTTTTATGAGTTCTTTACCCGTAAATAAATTTGTGTAATTTTAGTTATACCCTTTTTTTTTTAAATTATTTTTATGTTGTGTTTTATTAGACTCTGTTGTCTCGGAGTGGGGATGTTGAGATTTTAAAATCTCTATCGAAATTTTCCGTTTTAAAAAAAAAAAAAGTATTGAATTTTTATTCTCTATGAAAAAAAATTAAAAATTTAATTTAAATTTAAAAAAAAATATATAAAAAAAGGTACAGTACTACCTGCGGTAGTACCTTGTACTGAAAGGTAGCAGGGCTACCTTATGAGTAGCATGCTACCGTAGGGTAGCAAAAGGCTACCAAGGCAAACAATAACTTCACCTCCCTGTTTTCATGTGCTTCCAGAATATGTTAAGCTTTGAGTTTCGTGCCCAGTATAGTTTTGATTTGGATTTTTAGTATTTTTATGTTATATATATATATATATATATATTTACATAAATGGTTTTTAAACTTTGGGCATTTTATTAATTGAGTATTATTTATATATATATATATATATATATATATATATATATATATATATATATATATATGTATATGATATATATCCGATAAATATATATTCATATACATATATTATATTATTATATATGTATAATTAATTCACAATTTAGCTATTTTCAGAAAAGCTTATATTTAGATTCTTTATTTAATCATGGTAATATGTTAGGGGGTTAATTTTTATGTGTTTAAATTTAGTCTTATTGAAAAAATGTCAACTCTGTTATTCTCATATCAATAAAGATGTATTTTCTATTTTTCTAAAATATCCGTATTTGCAAGTGATTAATGCTTTTTACCATTTTAAAAAGATTGTCTATTATAGGATCTTTAGAATAAATGGTATTTTCTGGTAAAAGCATATTTCATTGTTAATCTGATTTCAAGTTCTTGTCTTGTTCTAAAGGTTGTTTATACTCCCTGGTCAGGTGTTGTTGTGTAACCCTGTTGATGTGAGCCATTGTGTGTTTCTTTCCAAATGGTGAATCCTAGGGTTATAATTTGTGTATCCTTCACCTATAGTTTGTCAAGATTAGATATCGCTGTCAGTTTCACCATAGAATTCTCATAGAGAGACCATTCCTATTAGTGTCCTATGAGAGAGAGTTGCTTTCGAGTAGGGGCCACACCCAAAACGGATGGCAAGAAAACCCCTTGAAAGTCAGTTAAGAAGTGATAACCTAATAATTGATTAGGGGGTGGGTAGCTGAAATATTTAATTAAGCTAATGTGCCTTGCATATGGTTGAGTTCTTGTATAGGCTCAGGATGTGGTGAGAAGGCCTAGAATGGCAAACCTACCACCTTGTCTCCATGAAGGGATTGGTAGGGTCCGCATGATGCTTAGATGGAGCGGGGGTTCAGGAGAGGTTACCAGAATAACCTTGGATGGGGGCCAGGACGTATAGAAGGCCTACCTAGGGTAACCACCTTAAGCCATGCGATGACACTCTCTCCTTAGGGTCACTAGTGTTTGTGAGTCAAGTCACATGGATTTTGTGGAGTTATGTTGTACTATGGTACTTGTCTTGTTTTGCTTGCTTGAGGGTCTACTGCTATCTCCCAACATGGTGGGGTGGTTCCACTTTGGAATCACATGGTCAGGTGGTAGTGCCATTTCCCATTGAATATCTGTGTTTATACCTTCATGCAAGGATCAACTTCACTGGTGTTTCTTGATTCGTGACTCTTATATCAACTCTTCTTCGAGATTATTGTACATTTGAGACCATGTGGTCATTGTATCAGTGAACTATGTAATACTTGGCATTGTAACCTATGTATTCAATTGTATTATTGGAATCCTTGTAATTATCGAATGTTATAATCTTATTCAATGGAATGTATGTTATTTCAGTTATCTTTCTTCTTATGTGTAAATGAATCATTGAAAATAAATATATTGTAACACTTTAAATCTTTCAATATGGAATTCAATTTTATAAGAATAGTTTAATTAATTGCAAATGAATTTCTAATTAGATGGATAATTGGATTAACCTTTTATAGTTGTTTTAGTTTCAAAGTTATCTTTGCTGGTAACCCTTTAGGATATCATGTGTTAGAATTCCATTGTGTTAATAAACATGTAATGTTATAATTAATGCACTGAATCTTAAAAAAAAAAAATATTTCACCTTTTAATTGCCTAGATGTGTTGTTTCCCTATAGGGTTCCTAGCGGGGCATTACATTTGGTATCAGAGCCCAAGTTTCAACATTGGGTACTCTGGGTTTGTAGTGAGCCCATTCAGCTTGACCTTTTTTCTTAGGTCTTAATGTTTGTGTTTCCCTTGTTTTATCCTTTCCATAGATCTGAATCATTTTCTCTTTTGTAGTGTTAAGTCATGGCTAGGAAAGCCAGGGGAGGTGACTGTATAGGTGGTCACAATAGAGGTAGAGGTGGAGGACGGGGCCATGGTTCTAACCATCATAGTCCTTCACCACCACCAGTGCATATGAGTGTCGAGCCGGAATAGTCTGTGTTACTACTTACTAAGATTGCCATTAGTCTTATGTTCAAAATTATTCTATATATTCTAGTTGGTTACTACTACCGAATCATTTAGTCGATAAGCACAGTGCAATCAGTTATAGAAGAAAGTAGTCATAGAGTTTAGTATACACCGAGCTATCTACCGAGTAACATTCTATGTCTACCGAGCAGCAAAGATGATACACCGAGTTGATATACACTGAGTGAAACATGTTTCCAGATTCATTCAACCTAGACACATATATGGAAATGTGTTACAAAGATCGAGGAACAAGTAACCATTATCACATTGGAAATTGCACTAAAAGATTGTGTATGATTTTGAGGTCATCTAACTAATGAAATATTTTGCATAGTTATTCATTCGAGAAATCATGTTTGTATGATCGAAGCATGAACCAGATCACCAACATAAGAGATCTATTTATATAGCATGAATTCAAGATTAGATATGTCTGTGCATAAGTGTATGAAGCAAGGCTTGTAAGAAAAAGGAAAATCATGAGAAACTATAGAGTATTATGACTGTTACAGTTGATAGAGAAACACAAAGGTCATTGAGAAGGATTTCAAAGAACAGTAAAGGAACAGAGTAAATAGAAGTGTTTACCAAGTTAATATATGGATTATTGAGGTATGCTATAAGCAAGGTAATATCATTTTGAGCACATAAAATCTGCTATAACATTCTAGATGTAAAGTTGTAGATATTTTGTAAAGATTTGATTGCAATATTTGAGTTGTAAGAGAAACCTTTAACAGGGTAAAAGACTCTAACTAAGTCTATAAATTGTAAAGCATTTAACCAGGTGCAACATTTAGAATAAGTGTTGTAAAATCCTTTAGCAAGGTAAATCTAACAAATCTTGATACTCCTAATAGGGTAAGCTATCAGAAATAGCTAAACATGTAGCTCTAACTAAGCAACCTTTATCATTGCAATAGTGAAGTTGTGGGTGTCATCCCCACCGCAGTTTTTCTCTCTAACCAAGAGTTTCTGTGTAACCAAAATATATGTGTTATGGAGTGAATCATGTCTGATTGTTATTTATTTGTTTTAGCATTATATTATGTTACAACAATATTCAATTTATGCTTAACAGTAAAGTTATTATTCAAGAAAAGTTTTGAAGTACTGATTCACCCCTCCCCTCTCAGTACATTAGCTTTCCATATTAGGCCTAACAATTGGTATCAGAGCTTGAATCTTGGAAAAGGGTTTAACTGCCTAAAGAAAAATATCTTACCAATGGAAGGCTATAAACAATCTTGGAGAATTGTGTATCTGCAAGAAGAGTTGGATCATCCTAATCAAGTGATTGCAGACATGCAAAGACAAATGCAGAAATCTCTGAAAGTTAGAAGAAGATTGTCTGATGATTTGCAGGACTCTCAAGAGCTAGTGGAACAAATTGAGACACCATCTAAGAACAATATGTCTGAAGAGACTGAAGAAATGATTGAAGTATTGAAAGAAAAGAACAAAGCATTGACTAATCAGCGAAAAGCAATGAAAAGAGAGCATGAACATTTCAACACACAGATGACTGAAAATTTGCATGCAATGAGGACAACTGAGGATAAAGTAAGAGATCTAGAAAGTGAAAAACAACAACTTGAAGCATTAGTATCTGAAAAGAATGATGAAATCACAAGGTTAACTGGTATTCAACAAAATCTGTTAGATCAATTGGGTTATGCACATCATGAAGCAAATTTGAAAGATGATGAGAATCAAGCATTGAAACTTGAAGTATCAAGGTTGACCAATGAACTTGAAATAGAGAAGAAATCCAAAGAAACATTGAAGAAGAGCTATGAAGCATCAAAGATGTTGGATGAGCAACAGAATACAAGAAAACCCAACAAAGATGCAGGACTCAGTTACAAAGGAAAAGACTCTACCGAGAAGGGAATCTGCACTACCAAGAGAGGAGAATCATCAAAGCAAGCTAGAAACAAGAAGAACATCAAAGGAAAGAAGCCTATTTGCAACTACTGTGGAAATCAAGGTTATACTGCAAACATGTACAAAATCAGAAAAGGTATACAATCGAATGTCACTAAGTCTAATGGTTATTGTTACAATTGCAATAAATATGGTCACACATCTATCCAATGTAGGACAAAGTCTATTAACAATTATCAGAAGGCAAAATTCAAAGGGTTTTTTAAAAACTGCAATAGATATGGACATAGTACCAAGAAGTGTTGTTTTAAGCAAAAGAACTATATGTGGTCTGCACACTGAGCAAATACTAGAAGCTACCAAACTCACAGAGATCTGAACCGACAATATGCTACAATACCATGGGATTACAATACAAGGATATGGTGTGAATTTTGTGAAAGATATAGACATATAAGTGCCAAATACTTTATAAGGTTTGGAATGAACAACCAAAGATCATGAAGAAATCCTGGTATGGCATGTTTTCATTGTCACAAAGTTGGACACTTGGCTGGAGATTACAGAGATCAACCTAGAGGAGACACTGAAGAAATAAAAGGCAAATTACAGATGATTTGGAGAAAGAAGGAAATTGTGTCAAATGAAGAAAGCACCTTACCTACCGAGTTAGGTGGACCTATTCCAAATTAATCGGTAAAGGTATGAAGGGACTGCATTCTCTCAAGGTTCAATCTTAAACAGCTCCTATTTTATTATGTACTTAATTCAAAATCTGCATAGCTAAGATGTATTAGTAAGTTTGAAATTCTATAAAAGTCTTTTTGAAGCACTATACAAGAAACCTATCAAGTCAGTAACTATAGGAAACCTGCCAAGTCGATAAATGAAGGAAGTTTGGCTATTCAGTTAAAGTGCAAAAAGAAAAGTAAATTGGTTTAGTGGAACCAAGTGCATTTAATGTTTTTAACCTAACTTGCACAGAGCCCGATAAGGTATATTGTGTACTTAAAGCATTTGTGTGGTCATTTTACACTTACCAAGTTTTCAAGAGAGCAAAGAAAAGCGATTCAAAGGTGATCAAACCTCCTCCGAAGAAAAATCCAAGGTATTTACATCAATCTCAATGCATGGTTAAGCTGGTTTACCGATCATATCAGTTGAGAATTTATTTTTCATATTTGCAAAGAGGAAAGCTTTTGTCGTTTGAAAGTCTTCAAACCCTAAGGATCTTTTGTTAGTTTTATTTGAAATATACAAATGGCACCTAAGATCCAAGATCTCATTGTTGTTAAGAATGTTGAAAAGCCCTCACTAAAATACTCTCTAACTCCCAAAGTAGCATCAGAAATAGATGACAAAACTACATTTTCACTCATTCTGGATAGAGTTTTACTAGTTGAGGATGTCATGTTCTTCACCAAATGTCATGTTGAAGAACTCAGTCATGTTGAAATCAAGGACACCTATGATGAACTGTGTACAATGAAAAATTGGATAGCAAGTATGAGCACATTAAAGTCAAGGGATTGACTGAAGCCCTAACCTATCCCTATGTCTTCAAACCCTAGTGGGTCAAGTTTTTTCTGAGCAGAGTTCATGATGATTTCATGTGGTTAGAGGAACAACCATTCAAAATCACCAAGGAAATCATTCATCTGATCACCAGATACCCTATTTTTGATCATGCCCAAGCTCAGAAGATGATATCACAAAAGGAATTGATCACCTTAACTGGAGTGGAATCCGATTGCAGAGGATTGAAACTGAATAATGTAACTGATGCAGAGCTAAAGTTTTCTATTAGAGTAATAGGTTATTATTTCTTCCAATCAACAAGGGAAAACAGTGTACCCTATGCAGCAGTCAACTTAGCATACAAAATTGTGAAAAAGGGAATGAAAATTGATCTTTGTGAAGTATTGTTGAAAAACCTATTTGAGAATCTGAACACCATCTGGAAGCCAAAGAAGAACAACTTGACCAATACACTGAAGTTTGGACCACTGTTAGTATGCATGTTTTTCTACTTTGAGAAGTTCTTTCCAACAATTGGTAAAGTAGTTTGGGAGCTACACTGACCAATCACCCATCAAATCAATGACTTCATCAAACGTCTAGGTGACAACTTCAATGATATTATGGATGACTATTTTAGTAAGCTTCAAGAGAAGATGCATAACAGGTATAGAATTCCACCCCAGTTAGTGGTGAAATACAAGGATGACATATGTTTTGAAGTAGACACCAACTACTATTATGTGAATGCTATGGAACCAAGAACTCAATCTTTGCCACCTATGGGTTATGAGATTGATTTTGACATCACACAATAGCAGATAGATGCTTTTCTTACATTACCAAGGCATCCTACCAAGCTAAGATATGGAACATATGAAGAAGTGAAAGAGAAAGTAAAGATGAGCATTGTAGTACCAAAAGCTACAAGGAAAGCAACAAAAATGATCAAGGCATTATCAAAGAAATTTGGAGAAGATTCTTCCTCCATACCTATCAAAGGAACTCTAGTCATCACCGATGAGGAATCAGAAGCCCAAGAGGCTACTATTACACTAAGCACTGAGTTTCCTAAAGGGAAAGTTTTGAAGAGGGAGAAACAGGACACATCAAAGGCATCACCGACTCCCTTAGTGAAGCGCCCATACACAAGATCATCTGCAGTGTTACCAAGTAAGAAACCAAAGACTATTGTTGCTCCTAAGGTAACAAGGACCTATAGGAAATCTACTTGGATACTCATTTTAACCAAAGAGTCCAGTGACATTGAATCTATAGAAGCTAACAAATTTTAGATTGTTAAGAGTACAAAGGAAAATGTACATAGTGTTGATCATTTCTATACTAACTTGAAAGAATATGGTGGATTTGGAGGATTTAGATATGTTAAGTATGAATCCAGATCTGACGATGAAAAGAGACAAATAGAAGAAGTTGTCATATACACACTTTTGAAATTCTGATTGGTCCCATTGGAAGTATCTAACTCTCTTCCAAAAGAATTATATGCACATATTGATAACAAGTGGCAATATGCCCTGGACTTGAAAAAATAGATTAGAGAAAGAAGTCTGGTACATCTCTTTCCTGACATGTCGGGTAGATGAGATCAAGGAACATCTGAAAAACTGCTAAACACAATTCTTAGTCAAGTAAAAGGCCTTGAAACTGATGAATGGCCTATATATTGAAGTGGAGAAGGAAACAAAAGAATAGTGGCAGGAAATCTTTCAACTCAAGAATGTTGGTGAGCAAGTTGAAATTGAAATAGTAGATGTCATCGAACAAGATCCTGATATCATCAAGGAAGACCTTGTTGACACTATACAAATTGATGAAGATATCATGGACACCGAGGCACCTGAACAGGAAATGATAGAAGGCAATGCATATGCAAAACTGGTATCCAGTGAGTCAGTTTTAGAACAAGTTCTGCCCTATCCTCCGGTCACTCAGTCTACTGCAACCAAGGCCCCTCATGATACTCAACAAGGTGCAGAGGATCACAAGTCTGCAAAAGGAGAAGCTACTCCTCAAGCCATCAGGGAACGGACCTCTCAGGATCCTCCTAACACTGAAAATGTTACAACTAAGACCCCGAGCACTGAACCAGCAAAGGACTTAGCAGAAGCTAAAGGAACCAACAAAAGTGTTGCCTCTACCAAGCAACCTACGAAGGATCCACAAGCCTCCCAAGCTATTTTATTGGTTCAATCGACAAAATCTAAGGAAAAGAAAATGAAAAAGCATAGTTTCAAGGTAGATTTATCGAAACCAATAGTGTTGCCAAATGTAGACATATCAAAATTCAAGGGGCAAGCACTCATTGAGTTCAGTGAACTATGCAAAGCAAAGGCCGAACAGGAAAAATAAATGGCTATACAAAAGAAAAATAAAGTACTTTAGAAGGTGAAGACACTATTATTAGATATGCCACTCGTAGCTACAGTGTCAACAGATGCAGCCATCCATATTCAACTGGATAAACTCCTCAATCAGATAGAGACATCTGGAGTCAATGCATTTGAATATTTGAGCAAGTTAAAGGACAAAGAGCTCACTGCAAAAATGATTGAAGAGGTACAGAAAGCTATTGCTATTGGCAAAGTTAAACTTGTCAAATTTATTGCTGAGTTATCCCCTCAACTCAAGCACATTCTTTATTTATTTCAGAAACTCTATACAATTTTTTTATTCATTAAAAATATCAAAAATAAAATAGAAGCAATTGAGAAAGAGATCACCGATCTCTCAAATAAGTTGACCACCGAGCCTAATTTTGTTTAGAATTTTTATACAAAGTTACAAAAGCTCATGAATCAACAACTAGAACTTGAGAATGAAGAGCACAAAATAAGGATGGACATTATGACTCTTCAAACCTTATTCATTCCACACTTGTCCTCCGTCCAAGAACAGATCACCTGAGCCACATATTTATCTACTACACAAGAGGGAAGAACATTAGATGGTTTAATTTCCCTATTGGCTGACATTCAAGCATAGAATTCTTTAATGGATAGTGTCAAGGATGCACTCTCCGTCGCACTCACCGAAGCAAGGACAAAGTATAAATCCATTTTTGACTAGTTGCCTCCACCAAATGGTAACTAAATTTTGATGTTTGTCAAAAAGGGGGACTATAGTATCAAAGTATATAGGAGGAGTGTAGTATACCGAGCAGAGTATCCAATGCATAATTGAATTTGATGGGGAGCAGTGAACCAAGCAGAATAGCAGTGATAACCGGCAAGTGATTAAAGAATACTGATCACCAAGCATGCAAAATCAGAGTTATATATAGTATATTGATAAGGGGAGTATATCTAAATATACTATTTCATTGACAAATGTATATACTATCAGTTTAGTCAAATTTTGTAAGTATATAGATTTTTGAGTTATAACTTTGAAAGTAGTTTTTGTCAAACATCTCAACTAATGTCAAAAGGCGAGATTGTTACTACTTACTAAGATTGCCATTAGTCTTATGTTCAAAGTTATTCTATATATTCTAGTCGGTTACTACTACTGAATCATTCAGTCGGTAAGCACAGTGTAGTCGGTTCTAGAAGAAAGTAGTCACAGAGCTTAGTATACACTGAGCTGTCCATCAAGTAACATTCTATGTCTATCGAGCAGCAAAGATGATACACTGAGTGAAATGTGTTTCTAGATTCATTGAACCTGGACACATATATGGAAACATGTTACAAAGATCGAGGACCAAGTAACCATTATCACATTGGAAATTGCACTAAAAGATTGTGTATGATTTTGAGGTCATCTAACCAATGAAATATTTTGCATGGTTATTCATTCGAGATATCATGTTTGTATGATCGAAGCATGAACCAGATCACTGACATAAGAAATCTATTTATACAGCATCAATTCAGGATTAGATACGTGTGTGCATAAGTGTATGAAGCAAGGCTTGTAAGAAAAAGGAAAATCATGAGAAACTACAGAGTATTATGACTATTACAGTTGACAAAGAAACACAAAGGTCACTGAGAAGGATTTTAGAGAACAGTCAAGGAACAGAGTAAACAGAAGGGTTTACTGAGTTAATATATGGATTACTAAGGTATGCTATAAGCAAGGTAATATCATTTTGAGAACATAGAATTTTCTATAACATTTTAGATGTAAAGTTGCAGATATTTTGTAAAGATTTGATTGTAATATTTTGAGTTGTAAGAGAAACCTTTAACAGGGTAAAAGACTCTAACTAAGTCTATAAATTATAAAGCCTTTAACAAGGTGCAACATTTAGAATAAGTATTGTAAAATCCTTTAGCAAGGTAGATCTAATAGATCTTGATACTCCTAACAAGGTAAGCTATCAAAAATAGCTAAACATATAGCTCTAACCGAGCAACCTTTATTATTGCAGTAGTGAAGTTGTGGGTATCATCCCCACCACAATTTTTCTCTCTAACCAAGAGTTTCTGCATAACCAAAATATATGTGTTATGGAGTGAATCATGTATGATTGTTATTTATTTGTTTTAGCATTATATTATGTTACAACAATATTCAGTTTATGCTTAATAGTAAAGTTATTGTTAAAGAAAAGTTTTGAAGTACTGATTCACCCCTCCCCTCTTAGTACATTAGCTTTCCATATTGGGCCTAACAATCTATTCATCAAGATTCACTGCATGTAGGAGAGCAGGTTCCCACAAGGGAAGAGCTGAGACAAATGTTGTAGGAGGTTCTGGCTAGGTTAGGCCTAGGCCTGAGGTTGATCAGCCTATTCATACTCAGGTTGAGGAGTCGCATTAGCAGGTTCCAGATGAGAGAGGGAGAGAGAGATCACCCAAGAGGAGGGAGATGTCAGTTGACCGAGATCCAGCTCCCTTGAGTCACATAAAGGACTTGATGAGGTCCAACCCTCCCTTCTTTGATGGTAAAGGTATTGGTCTTGAGGCAAAGACCTGGCTTATCAGTTTGGATCAGTGTTTCGCTATGTTCCCATATAGTAGAAACACCAAGGTGAGATGTGCTATCATGCGTCTCGATAGTTTTGCTTTGATCTAGTGGAGATTAGAGGAGGAGAAGATCGGTGTGTGCATTAACACGATATCATGGGAGATATTTCTACAGAGATTCAAGTTACAATTTCTCTCACCCTAGTGGAGGTAGACTCGAGTAGATGAGTTCGATGCTTTGTGTCAGTATGGTATGTTAGTAGATCAGTTTGAACATAGGATCTATGAGCTTAAATAGTATGCCAAGACTGGTAACGATGAGGCAATGCTTGTTTAGCACTTCTTGAGGGGTCTAAATGACTACATCACTGGAAGAGTGAGAGTGTTTGAGCTAGCTTCAGTTGAGGTAGTCGTGGCAAAATCCAGGTTGGTAGAGAAGAACCTTAGCCATGCACATGGTGGTAAGTTAGGAGTGCAAATTGGTAGTGTACCTTTCAATGGGCCTAGAGTTTGTGGGAACTAGTCCCAGCCAACTACACCATTTAGGAGTCCTCAGGCACCTACTAAGGGTGGACAGTAGCAACAACATCAGCCACCAAGACTGAAATAGTTCCAGGGCTAGCATGGTGGCAATTCTTAGTATAGTAAGAATAGGAATTGGCAGAGGAGAAGATAGGGTCCTTCAAGGTAGTCCTCATAGGGTGCATCTCATGCCCCTAGCAGGGGAAGCTTCTAGTAGCCCAGTGGGCTGATGGGAAGTAGAGTACTAGGTAGGGGAGCTTGCTTCTCTTGTGGGCAGTTTGGTCACATAGCCACTCAGTGCCCTCAACATTCTCACTAGACAAGTAGTCAGAGGCTAGCAGCATCAAAGCCTATAGTAGGGGATGCAGGTAGATCCCATAGAGTGCTTGCAATGGTTGATGACCACCAAGCTGATCATCAGGGTATAGTTATTGAGGAAGCAGGTTTGTTGTGTGTAATTCCTATCTCTGTACTCTTTGATTCTGGTGCTTCGAATTCTTTCATTTCCTCATCCATTGTGGAGAGGTGTGGACTCATGTTTGCTAAGCAAGTGGATAGGTGGCAAGTAGATTTAGCTATAGGTGAGTGTGTTTCTATAGATGCCTTTATTCCCAGTTGTGAGTTGGACCTAGGAACCATAGTTACCTCAGTTCACCTTCGGGTTGTTCCTTTGGGTTCTTGTGGAGTTGTGTTGGGGATGGATTGGCTTTCATCTCACAGTGCTGAAGTAAACTATTGCAAGAAGATAGTGGAGTGTTTAGATGACCTTGGCATAGAAGTGGAGATTGTTGGAATTCAGAGACCAATATCCCTACGTATGATTTCCGCTATGAAACTTAAGTGGTGCATGTGTAGAGGGTGTCAGATTTTTGTAGTTACTTTTAAGGATGTGGATGAAAAAGAGAGTTGAGAAATCACTCTTGATGGTCACCCTATTCTCTGAGAGTATGCTGATGTGTTTCCATTGGATATTCCTAGTATGCCTCCAAAGCAAGACATAGACTTTTGCATTGACTTGGTTCCTGGTGCAGAACCTGTTTTGAGAGCTCCATATCAGATGACTACTCAGGAGTTGAGTGAGTTGAAGTTGTAGATAGAAGAATTGTTGGCCAAGGTGTTCATTTGTCCTAGTGTTTCTCCTTGGGGTGCACCTATTATCTTCTTTAAGAAGAAGGATGGTTATTTTTGGTTATTTTTGGTTATCGATAGTTGAATAAGATAACATCCAAAATTGATATCCATTTCCTCATATAGATAATCTTTTTGATCAGGTAAAGGGAGCCAAGGTGTTCTTTAAGATTGATCTGAAATATGGGTACCATCAATTGTGCATTCAGGATGCAGATATTCATAAGATGGTGTTTCGTACTTGTTATCGTCACTATGAGTTCATAGTGGTGCCATTTGGGTTGACGAATGTGCCTTCAATTTTCATGAGCCTCATGAATCGGGTTTTTGGAACCTACCTTGATCATTTTGTCCTTGTATTCTTGGATGACATACTAATTTATTCTAGATCTATGGAAGATCATGAGGGTTACTTGTGACAGGTGTTATAGTGCTTGAGAGGGAATCAACTTTTTGCCAACTTGGCGAAGTGTGACTTCTTCCAGTCAGAGGTGAACTATTTTGGTCATGTGGTTTTAGGAGAAGGTGTATCCATGGATCCTTCAAAGATCCAAGCCATTGTTGATTGGCCAGAGCTACCAATGTTTCAGAAGTTTGGCATTTTATGGCTTTGGCCGGATATTACCGTCGCTTTATTCATGGCTTTTTTTGGATAGGCCACCCGATCACTTCTCTTTAGAGGAAAGGGAAGAAGTTTGTTTGGTCAGAGCAGTGTGAGTTAGCTTTTCATACCTTGAAGGAACTCCTTGTCAGTGCCCTAATTTTGGCAGTTCCTAATCCATCTAGAGATTTTATGGTATGCATCGATGCCTCTTTAGAAGTTATGGGTGCAGTGCTTATGCAGGATGGATGTGTGGTTGCATATGAGTCTCACAAAATCAAGAACCATGAGTTGAACTATCCAGTTCTTGATTTGGAGTTGGCAATTATAGTGCATGCCTTGGTTAGATGGCGGCATTTTCTATTAGGGCATCGATTTGAGTGGCATAGTGATCACTGTAGTTTGCAGTATATCTTCACACAACCAAACTTGAATACTCGACAGTGGAGATGGATGGAATTCCTCTGTGAGTATGATTTTGAGGTTCATTATATTCAGAAGAAAGAGGGGGCAGATGCTTTGATTCGTAGGCAACATGAAGTTTCAGCATTGTCCCTTGGAGTAGACTTGAGAGGGAGAATTCTTGGAGTTCTTCCTCAGGATACTTGGTATCAGGATGTTAGAGCCGTGATAGAGTCTGAAAGGCCTTTAGAGGGTAGATTCTATGGTTTTAGCCTTGAGGTAGATGGTCTTCTTCATCATCTTGGTCAGATCTATGTACCTCCTTTGGAGGGTCTTCACATTTTGACCATGACTGAGGCCCATCACGCACCTTATTTGGAACATCCAAGTGTCAAGAATATGCACATAGATCTTAGGAAGATTTATCATTGGGCTGGTATGAAACGCAACATTTTTGATTTTGTGTCAAAGTGTTTAGAGTGTCAGTGGGTGAAGGTAGAGCATCAGCACCCAGCAGGGCTTTTACAGCCTAATTTGGTACCAGATTGGAAATGGGATATCATTTCCGTGGATTTCATTATTGGGTTGCATGTCTCTTCACATCATCATGATGCTATCATGGTCATTGTTGATAGATTGACATAGGTTGCTCACTTTATTCCTATTCAAGCTTCCTATACGATAGTAGTGGTGGCACAAATCTTCTTGGAAGATGTGGTGAGATTGCATGGGATTCTAAGGTAGATCATCTCTGATAGAGATCATGTCTTTACCTCAACATTGTGGACCTCACTTTAGCATGCTTTTGGGACTCAGTTGAACTTTAGTTCAACTTATCACCCAAAGACTAATGGTTAGATTGAGCAAGTGAATTAGGTGTTGGAGGACATGCTTCGCATGTATGTTATGGACCAGCAGTCACACTGGGAGGATTATATTTATCTAGTGGAGTTTTCTTATAACAATGGATATCATAGCTCAATAGGTATATCCCCCTTCCAGGCATTATATGGTCATCCTTACAGCACTCCTTTGAGTTGGGATCAGCTAGAGGACAGGGTGCTTATAGGACCAGATATTCTTCGAGAGATGGAGTAGCAGGTTAAGCAGATTTGTGAGAATTTGGTAGCTACACAGGATAGGTAGAAGAAGTATGCAGATGCTCATAGGGTAGATCGTCATTTTTCTGTTGGTGACTATGTTTTCTTGAGAGTGCGTTCATGGAAGAGTTTGATCTGTTATGGAAAGGGTTCTAAGTTGGCACCTCATTTTGTTGGCCCTTTTGAGATCCTTGAGAGGATAGGGCCTATCACCTACCGTCTTGCCTTACCATCGAGTCTATCCTGCATCCATGATGTCTTTCATGTTTTAGGTCTTCGACCTTATCATCTTGATGTGACACATGTTCTTGATTGGAACTCTTTGCAGGTCAAGGAGGGGCAGCTTTCCATGGAGCTCATGCGCATTCTTCAACATCGGGATTTGACCCTCAGGGATCATACCACCGACCAAGTAAGGGTCCTATGGGATGCAAATGATGAGACCTCAATGACTTGGGAGGATGCAGCGAAGATGAGAGAGCTCTTTTCTTATATGTTTTAGGCTTCTAGGAGTAAGCCTAGTTTGGGGGGGAGAATGTAGTACTCCTTGATTGAACTTATTAGACTCATATTTTTCTATTGTTAACTTTTAGTGGATACCTTACCATTATGTGTTATTCAAACTTATATGACATTATTTCATGCTTTATCTGGATATGGGATGCATAATTTATTTACAATATTTCAGTACTTGAGATTTGTGGTATTTTATGGATTATTGTTATGTACTGACACTTTACTTTATCTATGAAATGTGTAATTATATGTTGCCTATCTACAAGTGTATTGGATGTGAGGGAATGATTTTCCATCACTCACTCCAGTGAGATAGGGAACGTCACGATTCTCCTTCATCAGTGTCTGTGTCGTGTATTATATATTTGTATATATGCATATGTGGTATGATGATGCAGGTCATTGCAAGTACAAGTAACGGGTAGGTACTAGGTATGGTCTCCACCTGGCTCCATAGGTCTGAGCATGCCTTATTTGTCTGATGGGAGTGGGGTACATAGTGGTTGACCCTAATTTTACCCCAGTTACACTCTTATAAGTGTCATCAGTTGGTCGTCTTTTCTATATGTTCGACCTTCGAGTTTTGTTTGTTTGACTTTTTCAGCATCTTTGTTTGGGTTTTCTCAGTTTGCGTGCCCTAGTAGATTAGATTAATTATTTGAGTTTATGGTGTCACTTTATAGTTAGCATATTTAATTTATGAATTATAATGTTGTAAGTGATTATGAATCTAATTAATTAAGTGAAGTGATTAAATGTAGTGGCAAATTGCATTATATTAGAAATATAATTTTATTTAAATTTAGTTGAAAATAAATTAATTGCATTTATTGTTCTCTAGATTTTTTTTTAAAAAATACTTTCCTTTATAAGTTTGCAAATTTCACTATTTAAGAAATATAATTTTATTTAAACTTTAGTGGGAAAATAAATAAAATTAAATGCAGCCATTGTTCCCTAGATTTTAAAAATATATTAGAAATAAATAAAATCAAGTTGATTTACTTTCCTTAAATATTTTCTTAGAAAGTTAACTAAATGGGCATGAGAAAAGAAAAAAAAAAGAAGGAAAGTAATAATTTTTGGGAAATTGCATTTTCATTTACTTTTTGTGGGAATTAAAAAAATAAAATAAAATCCTATAGTTTTAAAAATGAAATATTATATTTTGGAGAAAAAAAATATTTTTCAACCTAAGAAGGTTTACATTAAATATATATTTTTTTAAAATTATTTTTAGGAGTTCACGAGAAGGGGGCAATAGTCTATAGGAAGAAATTTTTAAAATTTCTTGGATGCATGTTGGAGAAGTAAGGATCTGGAAGGAAGGATTGGCGTAGATATCTGATTGCATGAGCTCTTCCTCAACATCTTCTAGGAAAGCTTCCAAGGTTGGATAGCTTCTGCTTGGTTATTTATTTTTAATATTAGCTCAAGTATTTTTCCTTTCTCTGTAGTTTTCTGGTGTGTGTTTCCTAAAGAAAAATTTAATTGAATATGGTCGTGTCTTCCATTTCTAGCAGAGTCTTGATTTTGTATGTGGTTAAATGTTTTATTTATTTCCTTTCTGTGTAATTATTTAGCTTTGTTTTTGTGAAAATGTAGGAGGTTATCCTGGAAACATTTTGCCAGATTTACCCTCCTTTGATTCAAATAAATTCTTCCTATGTGTGTGGTTTTGATTCAAATAAATTCTTCCTGCGTGTGTGGTTGTGTTCTTCCTGGTTGAGGAAAATCATTAGAATTTTGGGTTAAAAGAAAAATTGGGTTTATGCAGGAAATTTTTGTAAAAGAAATGGGGTTTTGCCCTCTGTGTTTTGTCACACAGTTTTGATTTTTTTATGAGTTTTTTACCAGTAAATAAATTTGTGTAATTTTAGTTTTAACCTTTTAAAAAAAATAAAAATTTATGTTGTGTTTTATTAGACTCTGTTGTCTCGGAGTGGGGATGTTGAGATTTTCAAATCTTTGTTGAAATTTTCCTTTAAAAAAAAAAAAAAAGTATTGAAGTTTAATTCTCTGTTAAAATAAATAAAAATTTCATTTAAATTTAAAAAAAAAAATATAAAAAAATATATATATAAAAAAAAAAATCATTAACGGAAGGGGTCGATAGCTTGCTACCATAAGTTAGCAGTGCAACCTTATGGGTAGCATGCTACCATAGGGTAACAAAAGGCTACCAAGGCACAAACAAGCCCAGTATAGTTTTGATTTGGATTTTTATTATTTTTTATGTTTAATATATATATATATATATATATTTATATATTTAATATGAATATATGTATATAATATATATCTGGTAAATATATATATATATATATATATATATATATATATATATATTTAATATGAATATATGTATATAATATATATCTGGTATATATATATATATATATATATTCATTCATATAAATATATTATATTATTTTATATATATATATAATTAATTCAAAATTTAGTTATTTTCAGAAAAGCTTATATTTAGATTCTTTATTTAATCATGGTAATATGTTAGGGGGTTAATTTTTATTTGTTTAAATTTAGTCTTATTGAACAAATGTCAACTCTACTATTCTCATATCAATAAATATGTATTTTCTATTTTTCTGAAATATTCATATTTGCAAGTAATTAATGCTTTTTACTGTGTTAAAAAGATTGCCTGTTATAGGATATTTAGAATACATGGTATTTTCTAGTAAAAGCATATTTCATTGTAAATCTGATTTCGAGTTGTTGTCATGTTGTAAAGGTTGTTTATACCCCTTGGTCAGGTTTCGTTGTGTAACCCTATTGATTTGAGCCATTGTGTGTTTATTTCCAAATGGTCAATCCTGGGTTTACGATTTGTGTATCCTTCACCTGTAGTTTGTCAGGATTATATATGACTATCAGTTTCACCAGAGAGTTCTTATAGAGAGACCATTCCTGTTAGTGTCCTATGAGAGAGTGGCTTTGCAAGTGGGTGCCACACCCAAAGGGGATGGCAGGATAACTCCTCAAAAGTGAGTTAAGAAGTGATAACCTAATAATTGATTAGGGGGTGGGTAGCTGAAATATTTAATTAAGCTAATGTGCCTCGCACATGGTTGAGTGCTTGTATAGGCTCAAGATGTGGTGAGAAGGCCTGGAATGGAAAACCTAGCACCTTGTCTCCATGAAGAGATTGGTAGGGTCCGCATGATGCTTAGATGGAGCTCGGGGTTCGAGAGAGGTTACTAAGACAACCTAGGATGGGGGCTGGGACCTATGGAGGCCTACCTAGGGTAAACATCTTAAGCCATGTGATGACACTCTCTCCTTAGGGTCACCAGTGTTTGTGAGTCGAGTCACATGGGTTTTGTGGAGTCATGTTATAAGTTGTTGTACTTGTCTTGTTTTTCTTGCTTGGGGGTCTTCCGCGATCTCCCAAAATAGTGGGGTGGTTCCACTTTGGAATCACATGGTTGGGTGGTAGTACCATTTCCCATCGGATACCTGTATTCATACCTTCATGTGATGATCGGCTTCACTGGTTTTTCTTGGTTCGTGACTCTTATATCAGTTGTTGTTCGAGATTATTTTATATTTGAGACCATGTGGTCATTGTATCAGTGAATTATGTAATCCTTGGCATTGTAAACTATGTATTCAATTGTATTAGTGGAATCCTTGTAATTATCAAATATTGTAATCTTATTCAATGGAATGTATGTTATTTCAGTTATCTTTCTTATTATGTGTAAACGAATCATTGAAAATAAATATATTGTAACACTTTAAATCTTTCAACATGGAATTCAGTTTTATAAGAATGGTTTAATTAATTGTGAATGAATTTCTTATTAGATGGATAATTGGATTAACCTTTTGTAGTTGTTTTAGTTTAAAAGTAATCTTTGTTGGTAACCCTTTAGGATATCATGTGTTAGACTTCTGTTGTGTTAATAAACATGCAATGTTATAATTAATGCACTTAATCTTTAAAAAAAAAATATTTCACCTTTTAGTTGCCTAGATGTGTTGTTTCCCTGTAGGGTTCCTAGTGGGGAATTACAACTTTTGTAATGGTGGGTAGGTTTAGTAAGATGGCACATTTCTCGCCATGCAAAACCCCTTGTGATGCTTCTTATGTAGTAGACTTGTTCTTTAAGAAGATTGTTCATATACATGGTTTGCCTTTGACTATAGTCTCTGATAGGGATGTAAAATTTATTGGTCACTTTTGGAGGACCCTTTAGAAGAAGATTGGTACAAATTTATCCTTCTTCTTAGCCTACCATGCCCAAATAGATGGTTAAACTGATGTTGTAATCAAGTCACTAGGGAATATGCTAAGGTGTTTGACTAGACAACATGGAGAAAGGTGGGATAGTATATTGTCTCAGGCACCTTTCTAGATTGTATATGGCATCCACCCAAGGGGTTTGCTGGAGTTGAGAGAGATACCTCAATGAAAAGCCATTAGTGCAGATGGAGAAACATTTGCTAGTGCCATAAAAGAAATCCATGACAAAGTTAAGACTCATCTTCAACAATTTGCAAAGAGATATAAAACTCATGCTGACAAAAAGAAGAGAGATGTTCAATTTGATGTGGGAGACTTGGTGTGGGTTCACTTGAAGAAGGAAAGACTTCCAAAAGGTAGGTACACAAAGTGCAAAGAAAGATTGGACCCTGCCAAATCTTGAAGAAATGTAGTCCAAATGCCTATGAACTTCAACTACCATTTGATCTTGGTTTGTTACCTATTTTTAATGTTTGTGACATAACTATTTATAAGTGTAGTGTTGGTGCAAGAGAAGACACAATTCAGGTTATTGCTGATGATGACATTCTCAAACATGAACTAGCAAAGTTGCATAAGGTTTCAGACACTAAGGTTGCAAAGTGAACTAGGAGAAAAGTTTACATGGAGTATTTGGTGGCTTGGAAATGCCAACCTAAGTTTGAAGCAGTTTGGATGACAGAGCAATAGATCAAAGATCATGGTGCAGACCTGCAGACTCTCATCTCAACTAGACTTGAGATTTCTTCTTTCAGGGAGTATGGTGCAAGAGCACCCCATCAAACCCTTCAAGATGATAAGTCATACTTTGAGAAGGAAGGATAAGGCATTAAATATATCTTTATAATGTTTTGTATAGGTTTTCAATCATGCATTGTGTGTTTGTAATAATGAACCCCATCTTGTGAGCCAAACTCCTATTTTGGCATTTCTATGAGCCAATTAGGACTTTTATACAATGGGGGATCAAATGTGTTGGTTTTAGTATTTTTAAGATTTTTTAGGAGGGGTTAAACTTTACCCAAGGCATTAGGAGGAAAAAGATGACATTTTGACAACTTTTGCAAAAGTTGTCAAAAGTTGTCATGAACAACTTTTATGCACTTTTTGCATTTTGTTAATTTGAAACTCCTCCAATAGCTCTAACCTCTTAATTTTTGGTTGAGAGTATTTGTGGAGTAGTTTATACACCTTTTGGATCCAATTCCCAAGGAGTTATTGTACAAAGAAGAGATTTGACGCCATCAAACTAATAGAATTCTGATTTTTCCTTGCAATTCTAGAGTTTTGGTCTGTGGTACAGTACTGTATAGATTGGGATCCATTCCCAATTATGTGAATTTGTTGGAGAGGAGAGTTAAATTTTTTTTGGCTTTGATTTGAATTTCTAGTTGTGTGTGTTGCTCATTCAAATTTAACTGTAGGTGCCCGGAAAACCAGGGTTTACCTTGGGTTTTTCTTCCTCCATGGCCATATCTTGCGCTTTATCAATATGAGACCCATGGGATTTGGTGAAAGGAAAGTATGGTCAATTTATTCTATGATTCAAAGATTTTTATGTAGGAGGAGCAAGGGAGAGGTGTGTTTGGAGTGACCCTAGCTAGACATCTCTATGTGGCTACCTAGACCTTGAACAACAAAGTTAGCCTTGTGTATAATTAGCCATGATTCCAAGCATGTATCCCTAAAATCCCCTATAGTTTATGGTTCCCTACACTCCAATGGGATTGTAATTGGCTGGTTCATTCATTAGAATATAGGTGCTTCACAAAAGAGGCCTAATTAGCCCTTTAGGATAGCCAACATCCTACAGGCTCAAACCTTTTTTTATCAGACCTTGAACCTTCCTTTGGGGATTTATGTTACTTCAAAAAGGGTATTTTAATCCATAATTTTTTTTTGAGGGTGTTTGGGAAAATTTAAACTTAAGGTCTCTTTACTTGCTAAAAGGGGCTACAAGCCACTAGGCCTAATTGAGCAGGTTTCTTAAGGAATGGGCATGAATCCTTACAACCGGTGCTTGGTCTGACCTTGGGGACTCTTGTATGAACCAAAAACAGTCTAAAAATGATTTTGAACCCTTGGAGGTATCATGGAGTGTGTTGTAGCAAGGTACCCCTGGTTGAGTAGGCATGAGTCTTGAAGATGGTGAGAAGATTGAACTAATGTTGTAGAGCCTTGACTTGATAGGATCCCATTCTTGTTTTTGGGGGTCAGTCTCAGATATTTGAGGTGTTTGGTAGTTTGCAAGGAGGGATCTACATCAAATCTTCTATTAGGATGACCTTGGCTTCATAATATGCAAGTTGTCCCTTCTACTCTTCATCGCAGCATCAAGTTCATCTATAACAACAAGATGTATACTTTGTATGCTAATACTAATTTACAAGTCCCTTTTTAAATCAAATCATCTTTTTAAACTACTTTTAATCCTTCATCCAATTTTCCTACATGTTCAAATACATCTATTTCCTTGAATACGCTTGTTTCCTCTAGGTATTCCAAGACTCCTAAAAAGGATTCTACTCAATCTAAATCTTTTCCCAAAGATATATTTTCTCCTGAAGGGATACTATCAAATGATTATTGGGGATCTCTAGGGTTTAACCCTAATTTTGTGGGGAAATATAGGGTCTCTTGGAAATGATCTGTTGTGTGTCAAGTGAGTGTTCCTTCTACGACATTAGCCTCATGTTGTGTGTCAAGTGAGTGTTCCTTCTATGACACTATGTACTTCCTCTACACCTTCAATGTTCCCAATTCTTCATCATCTAGTTCTTTTTTGCTGTCCTTTTTAGTGTACCTATCCCTCACCCTTGTCTGCATTATGGAGGGGTTTCTCATGTTGTTCTAATTCTTCCTTGGTCCATTAGATCAACTCTTTAGGCTTTGGTGTTTTATGTCATTTGTATCTTCGAGTTCAGTTGTTTGTCTTTGTTTGTTATCTAATTCAAATAGTGTTATTTGAGGGCACTCATTCATATTACAGTCTTCACTACCTGATCATCTTCTATTTCAATGGAGGTTCTTCAGATCGACAGTGTTTGTAGGTTCTTCATGCTTCGGTGATTCTTTTTCTCTTCTCTTGTTCCTATCTTTTTGGAACATTCTTGTTTGGAGGCTTCTTCAGTCCTTCACTTGCTTTTTCCATCTCTTTTTGGGGTAGAGTTTTTTTCCCATGTGGTTTTCTCTATTTTTCCGATTCATGGAGATTTGGTTGTGATTGGGTACCTCATCAGGCCTTGTTTCCGAGACCCAATTTTTTTTGCCTTCTCAAGTAGTTGCATTTTTTTTGCTTCATGCATTTAGTTTTTTAGCTATCCCTAAGTTCATCTTAAAGGGGGGTGTTAGAGTTATCTTGTATTAGCGAATAATTATTTATTTAATTATTAGTCTATTATAATCTACGCTTAAGCTAAACTTAGACATTTAATAATAATACTCATTATCCCTTTAGGGTTTCTTTAGGGTTACACATATTTAGGTTTGCACAACTTTAGGGTTGCTAATATCCTTTTATAAGGATTGTATTGTATTTTTTCATTGAATTAATTCCATCTTTGAATGATAATCTTTTTCTTCAGAGCCATTATTTCTATTTTGCCTCCATTTTTCTCTTGTGACAGGTATTTTGCTTGCAAGTGTTCTTGGGATCTTTGAAGTTGTATTTCTCAACTTCTTCAATTAGAATCACTTAATTGAATTGATTTAATTTGATTGATTCATTGGTTTGATTTGAATTGATTTGAATTTTCATTGGATTGATTAGAATCACTTAATTGATTTAATTGAACTAACTAGATCAAATGAACAATTAACAATAAAATCGACAATTAACAATTCAACTCACTAATCAATCAATTAATTGATTTAATTAATTAATTCAAGTAACTCAATCAGATCAATAATTAACAATTCAACTAACTAATTGATTTAATAATTAAATTTATCAAATCATCAATTCAACTAGCTAATATCAAGATTTATCATCTATAATAATGTATGATGAATTCTATATGTAGCTTGAACTAATTATAAAAATATACTATGGGCTCATAAACACGTGTAATAAATAAACAAGTAATCTTATTAAACAAGTGTCAGGTACATAAACAAACATGTACAAGTGTCTCATATGTACATATAATCTCATCAAACAAGTGTTAGATACATATAAGTTTAAAAAAAGTACATGCACTCTACATATAATATCATCAAACAATGATCACATGCACATAAACTAGCTTGGTGGGCCATCCACTGATCCATGTTCTAAATGCTCTCCCTATACAAGAAATTACATGTACACGTATATATAAGAACATACAAATATTATCTAACTAAAGTATGTAAAATTTACTTTAACATAAGTACATGCAAATTTTACCTGGTCTGATCCACCATGTGCACCAATAGAGAGTGCATGGGCCGTAGATATCCAAGATGAAGAACTCAAATATGGTCCATGAACTTGGATCATATATATATATATATATATATATATATATATATGTTAATAATTTCAAAGTTAAAATCCACTATTCAAAAACAATTAAATAATATGACCTTACAGAAAAATAATGTGTACCTGACTGTGACCATGTGTAGGAGCAGAAGGAGGTTGCAGATCTCCTAATGTCTCTAATGTAGTAGGATGTTATAAATAATTCAAAATTCAAATTGTGTTAACAAATATGACCTTACAAAAAAATAATGTGTAGCTCATGAGACTTGAAGACTCTCCCAATCATGCTGATCTCAGATGAATGGAAGGACACATCATGAATATCTAGATCTAGTGATCCATCCTCTAAACCATAAATGAGCATATTGGAAAAGTGACCATGAGCTTGAGCAGGAGGTGTAAAAGTCAGAGGCTACAACGGTGTAGTTCGTGGTGGCTCAGGTGTCAGATCAACTGGTGTAGGCTGAGGAGGAGGTGTGGGATCAACATCTATATGTGGTGGAGGGGTTGTAGGGTGCACTGGAACTCCCTCCTCTCTTCCCATATCACCCTAAGACGCTCTACCACCATCATCTTTGTGTACAAGTCATCTCACCTATGATTGTAGATCCTCGAGTGGGATCCCAAGAAGTGAAGAAAGAGTTGTATATGAATCCAATAAGTCATTGGATAACAATACACTCATCCACTATAAAGGAATAACCTTTATCAAGCATGCAACGTCAAGTAGAGATGGTATGTCCATATGGGCATAAGGATCAGTGCCACTGCTGGATGTCACATCTGTAGCCTGTGGAATGGTAGTCTACAATTGTAAGAGATATCTCCCAACATGATCAAATGTAATATGGCTGACCTGACAGGTAATCTCTACAATGCTTGAGTAGATATCTCACCTGGTATCATCAGCTACTGCATCGACTTCTTGTGATAACTCCAAATGTTTTGGTAGAACCAAAAGGTTTTGACCAACTAATGCTCATTTATTAACAAACATCGGTGCATCAAGTCATCTATATTTATCATTGAGCCTCCCTCTACCCTCTCCACCATTCTCTAGTATAATAGTATAATCAACATCTATGCCTATATGAAACTCTGCAAACAATTGTTTGCAAAAATAAAGTGGCAACTCATCCTTTTGTGGCCACATATGATGAGTTACCAACCATCTAGTATATATGAATGGGGAAACAATCTGATAAAAGCATCTGGTAACTAAATAGCCCCTAATCTTCATTTGTCTCGGACCCTAATAATTGAGGAACATGGTATGGACTTGTGTGGAAGATACATCCCTATTCATGATGTCCCAATTCACCGTGCCAGTCAAACTATGAGAAAGGGATATATAGAAGGAATCAATAGACATATCATCATAAGGATTATATGTTTGAATAGTGTCAATCATACAAACCAACTGATCCCTAATAGTTTATGCCCTTTCCTTATTTGGTTGGGAAGTGGTAGCAAGTAATGGGGAATCAAGATGATCAATTTCCTATTGTAGGGAAAGAATGGTCTCAGCAAAAAGTCATGCCCAGCACTGACTATCAGTGGAGGGCACAAGACCAAATTGTATAGATGTCTGGTTAGTGCCCTTAGGATGAACACTAGCATCTGATGTATGATCATCCATGTGGAAAATATTTGTATGTGTAATAAAAGAAAATATTTTAAATTAAAATTAATTATTAAAAACTATTTTTAAATAATTGAAACTAATTCTAAAACATATTTTTAACTAATTCAAATATATTTGAAAATGATACAATTTTAATTTAAAGTATAATTTGAAGTCATTGAAACATTTGATACAAATTATTTTAAAGAAATATTAAAATTAAATACATGTACATACTCATACACATACACATACATATACATATACACATGTACACATACACATACACATACGCATGCATAGGTACATACACACACATAGATATTGTACATGTACATACATACATACACACATGCACATATAAACACACATACATACACACACACATACACCCACATACACATATACATATACACATGCATGCATACATACATATTGTATTGCATGCACATATGTGTATTGCATGCATGTGTATGGGTATGTGTGTAGGTGAGTGTATGTGTGTGAGTGTATGTGTGTATGTGTGTATGTATGTGTTTGTACACATGTATGTATGTGTGTGTATACATACATGCACATACACACATACATACATTTGTACACACACATACATGGTCCATACACACATACACATACACATGCATGCATACATACATACATGTACACATACATACATAAATACAAATACTCGTGCATACATATATGCATACATGTATACATACACATGGACATACACACATACACATGGACATACATGTACATCTATGTATGCATATGTATGCATGTGTGTATGTATATTTGTATGTGTAAAGTGGAAAACTGGATCCTAGTGACTGCCCACCTAGGAGAGAGAAAGGAAGCCACTAGGATGATTTTCACTTCGGAGGAACTTTACATTCAAAAGAGGGGTTAAATCCACTAGATCCAAATCTGAGGGAAACAAGGATGTGAGTTCTAAGTTGATTGCAACTGGTTGAAGTGTGATTTACCCTCTTTTGTAAATGAGAAAGTTGACTTGTTGACTATGTGGAAAAGAGAGAGGAAAAATGAGGTGCTACTAGTTTGGGATCGCATTGTAACTTCAGATCTGAGCTAATTAAACTAACTTAGATCTTCCCTACAAAGTTGGAAAAAAGCCATCGAGACCATGGCAAGAATGTACATTGTCCACCACAAAATCTGTGAAATGAAAAGGGTTCTTTCGTCTCTACAAATGAAGCCCAAACCTACAATTACAGTTGCATACCTGCAACCTACACATAGAAAGAGAAGAAAAGGGGGTTGTGGATAGGGGTTTTCCTTAGTCAAACTCCAGTTGAGGAATCACCCTAGAAAGAAAGTAATTGCAAATGCTTGAATGTAGACAATGGAGATGTATACCTTATAGATCTACAACTTATTGATGATGATTGCTTTGCTTCTTGAATGTAACCAAACATGTTGTATGAAATAACACGTAACATGACAAAACCCTAACATACACACATGCTTTCAAATAAATGTTGTAATGTTGCTCCAATAGATGAATGAAGACTTGAATGCTTGATGATGACCTTGAAATCTTGTATCTTCTCTTTATGATCTCTATCTCTTATCCTCTGCTATCCTTCTATGCGCTATGCATCCATCCATGATTCAGGGTATTGAATTCCCTTTTATACATGCCTCAAGGATTAACTTTCAACCATCGAAGGTGGACAAAGAGGAATAATAAACCCCAAAGACAAGAAGTTCATAGGAGATTGGGCAACCCACACATACAACCACCCTAGGAGGTGGGGATAGGGGTGCCAAGCCACTATCCTAGGGGAACAAGGGCACCACGCCCCTATCCTAGAGGGGAGAAGGGCACCAAACCCCTATCTTTCCCTATTTTGGGGCCCAAATAGGGTCTAGAGCAAATACAAGACATGAAGGAGAAAGAGAAAAGGGTTGGAAATGCATAAATAGGTCCCGGTTATGAAAGGAAATATTTTCGCCAAGGTGAGGACCCCAAATATGCTTAAAATTATAGGGGTCACAATTTTATGATGTTGGTATTATGGATATGTTTCATTGGTTTTGTCATTGATGTCAACACTTATCAACACTTATCCTTCTGGAGATCTTTGATTATGTTGAACTAGCACATTATGTTCACCAACAAGTTTAGTGACTTATGCATAGTCACTAGTATTTGGCTCATCGGCAGGTTATATTATTCACCAACATTAAGGATGACTTGTTATCATCTGGAGATCACTTGGTTATATCAAAGACATGGTTTGGACACATGGCTTTGGTATTTTTGTTATTGGTATAATCAGGTTGACAAATTTGTTGTTACTGGCAAATTGGTCTAGGTTATGGACCGACATGCATTATCTATTCCAGATCAGTGTGACATGCTATAGAGATGACTTAATAAATTGGTATTATTGTAATTGCATTGAGCCGACATGATGCATTTCATCTTGACTTATTTATAATTGATTTAATTGTAATATTCTTTTTGAGCCGACCTACACATTTGGTCTTAGGTCTTGGTATATATGTAAGATCTCAATTGTGAGATGTAAGGTGTGGTATGTAAGGTTATGGTATTGTAACATGGTATGTGCAAATATAGAAGATCATATGATTAGACCGTAGAGAAGGTGATTATTAGAGCTTAACCGGTATTGAATCTAGCCTTGGATATGCTACTTTGAGTAGTACATTATCATCAAATTTAATCATCCAATTATAGTCAGTGTGACTCCTATTTTGTGATTGAGCAGTGAGCTCTACATGGTTGGCCTTTCTGCATGTGTAGACCCCATTTGTACACACATACTATCTATAGTAGTATCATCTAATTGTGGGTAAGGTTTCCCATCGTGGTTTTTCCCCTTATAGGGTTTCCATCTACAAATCTTTGTGTTATGTGTTGTGGATGTTGTTTCTCTTTCTGTTTCATGCACTAAGTTTCATCAGTATTAATATTAACTGTTAATGTGTTAACCGACATTATCTTTGGTTTGCTGGTATTAGTTATCATGTTTGATTAAGTTATATTTGGGTTGAAATTAATAGACAACTGATACGCCCCCCCCCCCACCTCTCAGTTCCCCCGGGTCATAACAATTGGTATCAAAGCCTAATCCTCTTTTTGCAGAAGTTTAACAACTTGAGGAGATTCTATGGAGACTAACTTTTTTAGGAAGGACAGTTGGAAACTTGATGGAACTAACTATAGTATATGGAAGATCAGAATGGAGACACATCTGAATTGCATTGGAAAAGACATATGGGATGTTACAAAGAATGGGTATGTTGGTCCTACACCGAATCAACCTAATCCACCAACATTGGGTAAGGATCAAGAGAATGATTGCAAAGCAAGAGAAGCACCCTTGAGCACCTTGCCAGATCAGCAAATCATGGGATTATCAAACCAATCTAGTACTAAAGCTATTTGGGATAAATTAGAGACATTGAATGAAGGAGATACTAGTGTTAAATTTGCAAAAGTGGAATGCTTCCAGGTCAGGTATTAAAATCTGAAAATGGAAGAAGATGAAAGAGTTTTTGCTTTTATGGAAAACCAAGACAACGTTAGCAAAATTATAAACCAAAACATACATACACTCCCTTAGGGGAACCTATTGAAACAGTCTTACATCACTTGGTCTCTTCAAATCTGGTGACTTTACCAAAGATGTCCAATTACGAACCTCAGGTCAAACCTTCATGTGGAGGGATAATGAACACTACGAATTCCATCAAGGGAAAGGGCATAAAACAAGCAATTGTCACAAATTGAAAGATCTTGTTCAAGATCTTATTGATCGAGGTGAGATTGAAATTGAAGGACATGACCCCAAAACTACAAATGTTGATCATCTTATGTTTAAGAATCCACTTCCATCACAAGATCAAAGGGGTCCTTCCACTTCAAGGTGAAACACAGATACAACCGATTATATGCTAGCCACCTATAATTATACTGTGAATCACCTATATGATGCCAATGAACAAATTGCAACCATTACCATCAAAAATCCAAGCTCTACTTACAATATTGTTACGCATCACATCAGGATCACCATTAAAGTGGCTTCACAAGGCACAACTTCCATCCCAAAGAAGTACAACCTTGTCAAATAGTTAGATAAGATGCTCGCACTTATCTCCATCTTAAAGATTTTGCACCTCTCCCCATCTCATAAAACAATCTTGGATCAAGCTCTCTAGGAGGCATCAGTCCCTGCAAATCTAAATATAGATCAATTCCAAGATATGGTTGGAAATCTAATGTCATCACCATGTCTCACTTTCTCTGAAAGTTACCATACATCCTTCTAGCAACCTCATAACGCCTCACTCCATATTGAAGGATTTATCAACCAACACAGAATCAAGCGAGTCTTGATCGACAATGGAGAAGGCCTAAATATCTGTACATTACAATTGGTCACAACATTGGGATATGCAGTTGAACTAGTGGATCCTCACAAAAAGATAATAATAAAAGCTTATGATGATGTAGAGCGTTCATCCAAAGGAGTAGTTGTGTTACCAATCCGAGTGGGCCCAATGGTGAAGCATATCATATGTCAAGTTCTAGACCTTCCTTTGCCATATAATTTGTTGTTAGGAAGACCTTAGATACATGCCATGCAAGCCGTTCCATACACCTACCTCCAATGTCTCAAGTTCCCTCATAACGGTGTAGAAATTACAATCCTGGGTGATGCAAATCCATTTGCATATTGTCACAATATCAACCATCAAGCCAAAATTACCGTTCCCAATAATAGAGAAGCTATCCCATCTACATCATATGTAAGTCCAACCTCTCTTTCCAATTCAAACACCACTATACCCAAGCAAGAGAAGCTAAAGATGAAAATGGTAGAGGAAGGTCCTAGGGAGTACAATCTCAGCCAACTCTTTTGTGTTGGGCAACTACCCACTTCTCCTAGAACTCATGGTAAACCTCAAAGGTTACTTCAAATGCCACTAGTCAAGCCAACATGCACTTTGACACTAGACCAGAGATGAGGACTTAGCAAAATGGATCTATAAATACCCTATCACCATGGACATCCCACAAGCTAATCTTCCCACAAATCAATATGGAAAAGGCCTTCTCATTATGCAAAGAATGTGCTATGATGGTTAGAGTGCATTGGGACCTTGCAAGCAAGGATGACATGAGCCGCTGTAGCTAGAATTAAAGCCTAAAGATAACACTAGATTAGGATTTCAAAAGGAGATTCTTCCTAAACTTAGATTCAAAGGGAAACCCAACAATCCTCTATATCAGCCTAATACTCTAAAGAGGCCACCCTTGATTATCTTAGCAGCACCACAAACCACACCAACTGCCCCAATGTGGCTAAAAATCCTAGCAATATCATCCATAACACCAATCATCCCACCAATCAAACCAGCCACCCTATCAGCAGCACCAACTGCATCAATAGCACCATTCTCAGTATCAGAACCCCTAGCAATATCAACAACATTGAAAATTCCATCACAAGCAATAGATTCAACAATGATGATACTTCCCATATCGAATTCAATTATCCCCACAATCCTTCTTGCAGCACCAATCATTTCATCTACAAAGGTACATCAATCAATCACACCTGCAGTATTTAACTCAAAGGATATCTCGGTATGGTATAGTAATCAAATACTAGAAAGAGACTCAAAGACCGACTCACATGAGTGGGAATTTGATTAAGTACATCTCAATACTTCAGATGAGGAAGACGCATCACCCCCTCCACCTCACAAAGAAATCCCTGTTTATGGAGAAGCACAAATTAAAACCTCTTGGGTTCCTAAACTGGAAACATCTTCCACAGACCCTACGTCACATGCTACATGCTACACCTGATTTTGACAGGGAGAGTACCATCAATGACCTTCACCACAACATCTTAACCATCACTAACACCTCTTATGAACGTAACCTGATCGATGAGGTAATGCCTATTAAACATCCCAAACTCATCGAATGGAACCAATCTAATCCCCCATGCCTTGACCAATTCCAAAATGATGAGGTGATCATTGACTTTTTGGAAGTAAGGGATAACATACCAAGCGGGGATCAAAAACCTGGATTTGCCATTGAACTAAATAATGTAACATACTTTAGGATGGATGCCAAACCTTTCAACTATAAAAATATAATGATAAAACATGGATCTTTGAGTGAAAACCACACTGTGACACTATTTCATCCCACAAAAGTAAAAAGAAAGAGCGTATCCAATGGTGAAAACCTCTCTAAGATGCCTGGGGATGAAAGGTTTGATATTCTCCCCTCTAGTATATAGTAGGAATGATCAACAATCCTTATTGAAGAGACAAAAGAATACAACATGGGGGCTCCTGAAACACCTCACCACATACACCTGGCATCTCTTTTAACTCTAGAGGAACAACCTAAGTTTGTCATATTCTTTCAGAAGTGTAAGATCAATTTTGCATGGTCATATGTAGACATGTATGGTCTTGATCCTTATTTAGTCATGCATCACCTCACCATATCAGAAGGAGCCAAAGCTGTCAAGTAGAAGCTTTGCAAGATACACCCCCAGATTGCGGTACTAGTCAAAACAAAACTTAAGAAACTCTTGGATGTTGGTTTTATTAGACCAACTGATTATGTAGATTGGATATCCAACATTGTGCCTGTCGGCAAACCCAATAGGGGTATCTATATTTGTACTAACTTCAGAGATCTAAACAAGGCATGTCCTAAAGATGACTTCCCCCTACCAAACATCGACATAATCGTAGACCTAACAGCAGGACATGCCATGCTTTCTCTCATGGATGGCTTTTCAAGGTACAACTAGATAAAGATCTCACTAGAGGATCAACATAAAATGACCTTCACATGTCCATGGGGAACATACTATTGGAATGTAATGCCTTTTGGTCTAAAGAATGCAGGAGCAACCTATCAAATAGCAATGACCACCATCTTTCATTATCTAATGCATACCATAATGGAAGATTATGTTGATGACTTGCTGGAAAAATCACTAACCAGAGAAGGTCATCTGGAAATATTAGAGAAAATCTTTGATCGACTGGAACAATATCATGTTTGACTCAACCCAAAGAAATGTGTCTTTGGAGTAACCTTCGGGAAGCTTCTAGGATATATTGTCTTAGGCAAAGGCATTGAGGTCGACCCAACAAAAGTCAAAGCAATCATGGACATGCCACCTCCAAGGAACATCAGTCAGCTAAGGACATTAAAAGGATGACTACAATCCATCCAAAGATTCATTGCACAACTAGTAGATAAGTGTCACCCCTTTACACACTTGTTACACAAAAACATTCACTTTCAATGGGATTCTGGATGCTAGCAATAATTCTAGATGCTTAAAGACTATCTCATGAATATACCATTGTTGATCCCACCAGATCCAAGTAGACCTCTATTGCTCTATATTTCAGCAATAAATACAACATTGGGCATACTAATAGCACAACATAATGCAGAAGGGAAAGAGTGTGTTGTATACTACATTTCTCACACACTAGTTGGCTATGAATTCAATTACACCCCTATTGATCGAGCTTGCCTAGCGGTAATCTTGGCAGCCACTAAACTGAGACACTACCTATTAACACATAAAATACAACTCATTGCAAAGATTGATCCACTAAAGTACTTACTTAGCAAAGCAACATTGACTGGTTGCTTGGCCAAATGGGTGATGATTCTAAGTGAATTTGACATCAAGTATGTGGACCGTAAGACTATCAAAGGTTAATTTATTATAGATTAGTTGGCTGATGCACCCCTCATATGCAATCATTCACTCATTTCCAATTTTCTAGATGAAGAGATATTCATGATCATAGCAGCACCACCATGGAAACTATACTTTGATGGTTCATACACTAGGCATGGCTCGGGGGCAGGCATTTTGTTTATCACACCTCAAGGTGATAGCATCCCAAAGTCTTACAGGCTCATATTTTCATGCACAAACAACATAGCAGAATATGAGGCCTTGATCACAAGACTTAGACTAGCCATACAATGGAAATTAAAAGAGCTATAGGTATATGGTGACTCCCAACTAGTCATCCGGTAAGTAACCGATGAATATCAGACCAAGAATGATAAACTCATTCCATACAAGGAAATGGTGGACAAATTAAAGGCATTATTTACTACTATCACCTTTGAGTAGATACCTAGAGATCAGAATCAAGTTGCTGATGCTATGGCTAGTATTGCATCTCTCCTAGATCTTCCATAGAATTCAACATGCTATGAGTTCTTGGTAGAACAGCTTTGGATTCCCACTTATGATATCCCTGAATTTGAGATGATATGTCGCCTTATCGGTTCCAAATCCCTATGGTATGGTGAGTTATACACCTATCTACATGATCATACACTTCCTCCTAACCAATCAAATAACCAACATAAAACCTTCATTCGCCAAACTGCTTAGTATACCATTATTGTTGAAACCCTATACCGACGCAGTCTTGATGGTACTCTCCTTCAATGTTTGGAATAGGATGAGATAACAAAGGCCTTAGAAGAGGTACATGAAGGAATTTGTGGGACTCACACAAGCAGTCCATCCTTAGCAAAGAAGATCATATGAGATGGATACTATTGGCCATCTATGGAAAAAGACTCCTACTATTTTGTCAGAAAATGCAAGAAATGCTGAGTTCATGGAGACCTGATACATGCATCAGCATAGGATTTGCAACCAATCAAAACACCATGGCCTTTTTGTCAATGGGGACTTGACCTTGTGGGTAAAATCCATCCATCTTCATCCAATGACGATAAATTCATTATTACTGCCAATGAATACTTCACAAAGTAGATCGAAGTTGTTCCACTTACCCAAGTCACCAACAAGCAGGTCACCTCATTCATCCTTAATTACATCATTTGTCAGTATGGTGTACCCATGTCAATCATCACAGATAATGGGCTTCCTTTCAAAAATCAGGATGTCCATGAGCTTTGTGAGAAGTTTCTCATCCAACACTAGTTTTGCACTCCCTATTACCCACAAGGCAATGGTCAGGCTGAAGCATCAAACAAAAACATATTAAGAATCCTCAAGAAAATAGTCAATGATGTCGGTTGTGATTGGCACGTTCAATTGAATCCAACACTATGGGTGTATCAAACTAGCATTCGAACCCCTACAGGTGCAACTCCATACTCATTGGTCTATGGTGCAGAAGCTATCTTACCTATTGAGGTTGAGATACCATGTCTATGGGTTTACTTGCATAATCTCATATATGATGAAGCATACAGAGTATCACATCTTCAAGACTTGGAGGTACTTGATGAATGATGACAAGCTACATACAACCACCTCAAGGCCTATCAGTAGTGCATGAGAAGAAGCTATAATCATCGCATTAGACCTCATACATTTGATGTAGGTGATCTTGTTCTTCGAGAGAATCATCATAACCAGCCAAACAAAGAACATCAGGGAAAGTTTGAATCTAACTGGCTAGCTCCATATGTTATCACTATTGTATCTGGGTCTAGGGCATATCAGTTGGCTACTTCAGAAGGAGAACCACTAGCAGATCCGATTAACAATATGCACCTCAAACAGTTTCATACGTAGGCTGTGCAGAGCATCAGGCTCCATACATACTAGAAAAACACCAAAAACATTCAGATAAATTTTCTGAAGAAAATACAAAAAAATCAAAATAGTAAAGAAAAATCATGCATGCAAATGGTGAACAACCACTTCAGTGGCACCTTGGGTAAGTACGATGGTGAAAACCTAGCAAACAGGTGCCACTCATAAAGGCTATGGCTCCATTATCTTTCAGACTTGTTGTGGTCACATTCATTGCATCCACTCATCCATCATTCAAACCATGACTTGTTATTGATCTGCAGTCAAGGATAATACTTCATGTGTCTTGCATCTCACTTTTTCATAGTCATTTCTAAACTAGGGGTAATGTCGCTAACCTATTGATGGAAGTGGATTCTGTATTACTTGTGATTCATTGGGTTCTTCATTCAAAAACACTCACAAAATACCAAAAACATTCAAAACACTCACAAAATCCAAAAAACATTAGAAAACATCAAAAATCAATCAAAAACATGGCAACACCTTGTACATCACTATCCAAGTAGGTACCAAACAAACATTTTGAGATACTCTAAACAAAGATCACTTATCACATCGACCAAACACTCAACATAGGTATGCGCAAACTATCTTAATACAGATGCATCCTTCCTTACCAAAACAAAGATAAGATAACATTTTCTTTGACAAGGAAATTTTGTTTAAGCTATCAAGTACTTGGTCGGGTTGTTAGTTATTTATTCATTTATATCAATCTCCTATGCTACTCTGGGATAGTCACAAGTGATTAGAGTGGCCGAGATGGTTCCTATGCATTGTTTGTGTATTTTCTGTGAATTATTCCAATGAAGTTCTAGGGCATGTACTAATGGTGTCTATGTGTGAAGTTCACTAAGCTACGTGATCTTATGCAAAATACAGTCATAGATCACT
This sequence comes from Cryptomeria japonica, assembly GCF_030272615.1. NCBI lineage: Eukaryota > Viridiplantae > Streptophyta > Pinopsida > Cupressales > Cupressaceae > Cryptomeria > Cryptomeria japonica. The sequence continues at coordinate 143,252,702 of NC_081415.1, forward strand.
ATAGCATATACGTCAACCATATGAGCATGAACCATTATGGAGGGTCCATATTCTTTATTCTTTATTGATGTTGCTTGTTTACAGGTACAATGCTCCGTCCTTGGTTCCTACTACCTCATCCAAGATTGATACTACCATGCTCAATGACGAAAATAAAGCACTATGGATCGTCATTTCATCTCATCTATTTATATTGCATTCTGTTGCATATCACCCATCCATTTCATCATTCATTATTCATATTCATGGTTTTGTATGCAAGTGTGAACAATTTTTTAATATGAGAAGTTATTTGAAAAACAAATTGGTTTTGGATACAATCATGACAAATTTCTCTGATACATCATCAATGCATCATGCAAAGTCTAACCAAGCTTGCATTCATCTATCATGAACACATTGTCATTTCATTACATTTAGTTGCATTTGAATAAACCTAAGTTCATTATCATGTATGTGCATATAGGTTTCTTAACTTCATGTTTTTAGAAGTTCATTACAGGACATTTAATATCATTTAGTTGCATTTGAATACATATAGTTCATTATCATTTACTTGCATTAGTATCATTTCATCATTGTAAAATCATGACATTTAGATTCATTTGTATAAATTTCTCATCATTGCATTTACTACCATTTATTATCCATTACTGTACATTCATTTAACATTATCAGTCACCATCATTTACATTTGATTACATGCATTTGTTTAGATTTCCTTAGTTGCATACATTTATTTATCTATCCATTAGTTAATTACATTCATCTATCCATCTAGTATATTCTTATTCATTTCATCTTACAAAGATTTCATTTAGGATTCATTAAAATGCATTCATTATCTTTTTAAATTGCATTAAGTTGTCATTGTTCATTACCCATGAGTTGCATTATCATCACATTATCATTTCACTTAATCATATTTTATCAACATTTAGATCATAACAAAAACCATTTGTCTCAAACATTGGTTTATAAATTTTACACACACATTCATTTAAATATTATCACATAAACATTTATACTTTGCATTTGTTTATCCATTTTGCATTTATTTTATCCATCTAGATGCATTTACATAAATCATTTCATTCATTACATTTCAACATATCAAACATCACTGCATATCATCATCTCATCAACATAAAACACAAGTACTATCTATATCATCATTAGTATCATTTCATTATTCATACATCATCATCATGGTATTTCATACATGCATAAAGCATTACACCAAAACATCATGCACATATAAACCTCCATCCACATGTTAGTATCACATTCATAAACATGCATATAGACATCATATAAATCAAGCATAACATGCATATAGGAATCATCTCATCAACACCTACATATAGCAAGTACAAATATCCATCTAAGCATACAATTATAGATCATCATCCTGCATAAATCCATACATATCATCAACATGCATATCACCACAAAATATGGGATCTCCTCGTATATGACATCATATCATCTCGTAAAAACATACATGTATCAGAGTACAATGATGTCAAAAATATCAGCTACCAAGAGCCATCCAAGACATAGTCCAAAATGACAATGTAATAGCATACATAAATGCTCTCTCAAATGCCACTCTGGCCAGATGCTGCACCGCAATCACCACCAGCACCACCATCACCACTTGCTCCCCCACTACCCCTTACACCACCTACACTACCTCGTTGTGGAGGACCCATCACACCACCACTGCTCTACATCCTTTGAGACTGCTCTGATCTGTCCTGACGCATCTATGAATATCTTAGTTCCCACCAACTAGATGGCACCGCTTGCTCATATAGACCCCACCAATAATCAACCTCTACACCTGTCCTCCGTAACTGTCTTGCCAGTGAATCAATTGATGGCCCAAGTCCCTATACTCCCTTCAAGGCCCGACTCTCTCATGTAGCTAGATCACCCTATCAACTACCTGATCTCTCTCCCATAGCACCACAGTCAACTCTGACACCTGTGCAAAAAGATGAACATCTCTAGCTGTAACCTCCACCTCCAATCCTCCAGCCGACTCTACAAACCCAATATCATATGATCCCATAGATCTCCTCCACTTGTAGCTCCCTCTCCTCCTCCAGTGGCTCCCTCTGCCATATCCATAGGTGCCTCTTCCTCCCCCATATCCCTACCACCTAATATCACTCCTCTCTACATCAAAGGTCCCTGTGACAGTCACAATGGATCTAGAATGTGTTACTTTATGCTAATCAT